>NW_021826013.1:0-13757 GCF_006345805.1 Octopus sinensis | reverse complement strand
CAGCTACAGACAATATGAATCGTTAAGGAATGACTGAGGCCATCAAGGAACTTAGAAGTGGAAAAACATGTTTGGATTGGGTTAAAAGTGATGAGGGGAAGCAAATGCGAGGAGGAAGTATTTGCATTAATGATAAATAAATAAGCAGATCAATAGTCATATATTTATAAATAATTTGGAAGTTATTGTTATATTTCGGAAGAGACATACCTATAAAACCCATTCACCTGTTGTTGTTTCAATATACTTCTTTTTCCAAAGAAAATCAACTGTTTGGGGTTGGGGGGGGGGGGGAAGGTGATAAAGGTCAACTGTTTATCAACATTTGCGAGTTAGATATTTGTAGGTCAACATGAGGAACTAAAGAGAAAAGGGTTGCACGGAAAGCAAGAGTCTCACCGAGTCATGACTCTGCTGTTACATGACTCCATTGTAACCGTTGACTGCATGCTGATATGGGTCTGACAAGCTGCCTCAGAACCCACAAAAAGTGAAGCTGATAAGGTCATCTTCAGAAACACGAAGGAAGAACAGCACAGATCGATGTGTATTCGATGAAATTCTATGCAAACAACAAAAAGAAAGGGTGCTTAATGGTTTTATTAATATGCCTCTTCCGAAATATAACAATATTGGTCTCAATGCGAAGCATCATATTAAAATTCTTGCAAAGCTAATTCAGATTCGAGTAATTTGAAAATGTAGTGGAGATTTGAAACCTCACTGCTAGATACTCGATAAGGTACCAAGAGTTTCATGTGATTGGTCTACAAACCGACCAATCACAGTTTCATGTGATTGGTCTACAAACTGACCAATCAGCGTGAAGCTGTGGTGTGATATGGCTTGCTTGGATGTTTAAGAATTTACCCTCTTGCTGCTTTGTTTAAACTGATTGGCAACTAATTTACCAGGCAGAATTTTGAGAGCAACCAACTAATTCACATGCTTCACCTCATGACGACCTCCGGAACTTGAGCAGACATCTTTGGGCTTTTTGTGCAGACAAACCGATTCTGGACATTCACATAAAATCCTAAAAGTAGCTTCTTTGGATGCAGCGTGGTTTTTCTCTCTTCCCAGATAGCAATCATTAATACCTTATCATTATTAATATCCAGCATCAAATATATTATGCCTGGCAATAAATATTACAGTTAAAGGCTGTGAGTTTGCTTTAGTTATTCTACAAGCACCTTTTTTGTAAAAAAACAAAAAAAGGAGGTCCAGCAACGATATGATCTCTGCGACACAAGCAGCTCACCATGACAAAAGTATTGGAGGAAAAGTATATACAAAATAATACTATGAAATGACACACCAAGAAGGATATTCTCCAAAAATTTGTGTCGCCTGGTTTTAAAGAAATTATCTCCCTTGTTTATTATTTTCAGAGAATTAATGCATTCGAGCTTCAGTGTTGGAGAAGACTTTTAGGGATTCCATGGACAGCGAGGCTCACCAAAGGAGAAGTTCTTAACCAGATGAAGCCGAAAATGTCGCTAGAAGCTAGGATCACCATGCATAGATTGACATATTTTGGTCATATTATGCGGAGAAAATCCCTGGAGAAGGACATCATGCTCGGAATGGTCAGTGGCAAGAGAGGAAGAGGTTGACCAAGAACCCGCTGGCTTGACACCATCAAGAGTGATACCGGAATGGACATGGCCAATCTGAAAGAAGTGACCCAGGACAGAACTGGCCGGAGGACACTGATCCATCGAGTAACCGAGAGTCGACTTCAACTGAGCGGATAGATAGATAGATAGACAGGGTTCGATAATTGCATTTGATTGAAATTATTCAACTCATTAAAGTACATATTGTGATATCCTTCCATATAGTGAGGAAATGACTGTTGTGTAGTAAACTTAATACAAAATACAAAAACGTGCAACAACATTTTCTGGATATTTGTTCTGATGCAGAACTTTAACTAAACCAGGTGTCTTTAACTGACTAACGAACTAGACTCAAATAAACAACTTCAATTCTATAAACTAAAAGGTATATTTAATCCATGGTTTAAAATAATATTAAGGTTTAAAATCTTCAAGAAAATATTTATGTATGACAAGAGGCAGGGTGCAATTTATAATTTAATTAATTCTTTAAGATGAATTATAGTCAAAATTATCAATATTCTCCCTGCTATTAATACCATCTTTAGAATTATACATGTTTTGAAAAACTATTCAAATCTTTACTTTCCGAAAAGATTTAATCCACAATCGATATTAGGTGTCTTGTTCTTAAATAGTTTACACATTGTTGGAATAAATTCAAACAAACAACGGCCTATAACGATCTTATTGTCCACCAGGTCATCAAGACCCATGTACAGCTGATGTCACATCTTGAGGTTATATGCATCTTTCACTAAAGGCAGCCATATTAAGTCAATGTCGGCGATAGTTTTACTGATTAAATTTTCAATAAGTGTTGTATATACAGCTTCTTTAATTTTTCAAACTTTCTATTGTGTTTCTGTGTCCATTATGGAAATTTAATTGCATGGAGGCGAATGATGAATACTTTTCCCACGCCACACAATGGCTACCATAAGTTTCAAACAATTAAGTGTATATTCTAAAATTTCTTAATCATCGTCTGAGAAAAGAATGGACTGACTAAACTTGTATTATTTAATTCCTCATTAAATAAGATACAAAAAAAATATCCATTAGTTATACATGGTAATGTCTTTGCATTATTTTAATTTGTTGTAATCTTTAGTCCTGCTAAAGTATTCAAAACACCATTGTATTTAGAACCAGAAGTGAAAAAACGTTATTATTAGCATAAACAACAGTTTACTATTGAACGAAATAATATATTCATAGATCGATATCCAATGTAATATCCTTTTCACCCAATGATTTTTACGACATTTCTGAGCATGGATACAATCAGGCATTGGCATCATAAAATGGTAATTTGTTTTCAAGAGTCTTTGAACACACTGGACAGATGGTTGAGATTCAACGCTTTCCATGCTTTGATGTCATGATTGATTTCATCCCAGTTCGATCGAAGAACTGAGCAGGCCGGGATATTAACTTAATAATTTGATCGGAAATAAACTGCTTGACTGAACGTTCGGTGATCTTGGGATTGTTATCGTGCACCAGGATCAATTTGAGCGGTAAATGGTCAGAGAGAAATATGGAAAATAGATTGACGTCTCTGTCCCTGCCTTTGAACACTTCTTGATCCATCATATCGATGATTCAATTGAATGAGATCAAGATATTGACCTGAGAAGCCTCTCCACACCACTACTACACAACTTCTTCCTTCCTTTACAGTGTGTGTCCTGCAAACGTCTGAGATTCAGTTTCTTGTCAAGACAATGTCTCACTTATACTCTGCCACCAGTTCTACACCATTAAATCTTAGATTTGTCCCCTTATTTCACTAAACCCCACTTGGTAAGCATCCAATTTATGTAATTCCAGGCAAACTTAAGGCACACTTTACAGTTCTCCATAGAAAGGAATGCTTTGTTTGTTTGTTTTTCTTTTTTGCTACAGACTCACCAATTCCGTCAAATTATTCAAGCTGCATTGCTGATGGGTTGCTAACTGGCAAAGTTGTTATAGAATCAGGCAGGATGCCTCACATTATCGATTTCGGTTCTTTTGTGTTCCGAGTTCAGATCCTGCTGAGGTCACTTTTACCCTTTATTATTTCAGAGTCAATAAAAAAGTAAGAAACACGGGTGGCAGATTGGCAGGGTTGTAAGAATGCTGCACAGGGAACTTTGCGATCGTTGTTACAAAGCTTTGGGCTCTGAGTTCAAACTCATCCTTACCGGTTTAACAGCACCACCTGGTCATTTGGGTACCTTTTGCAGAGTTCACTCGGATGCAAATATTCGGGACAGGTCACTAGTTTGAAGACACCTTCCTCACTTCTTCCCACCAGTTTTGAAGGTCTGTAACAGTTAAAGGACAGTTTTCTTCTTGACCAGAAGAAGAAAAAAAATAGTTCCCATCAACAATCTGAGTCTGTTACGCATGTGCAGATATCAACTACAGTTGACATTTTGCAGTTGCACTTTAGCATTTCTTGGAGATGGTTTCCATGGAATTGGCATATCTGGAGAAGTCATGGTAAATGCCAATGTATTCTGTCGGTGACCAACACCCAGGAATATTTAGACCAATTTCAATGCAAAAGGACGTTCCTGTTGAGAATGCCCTCCTCCAGCAGCTAAACAATATATGATTATTTCAAGGTGGCAAGCTGGCAGAAACGTTAGCACTCCGAGCTAAATACTTAGCGGTATTTTGTCTGTCTTTACGTTTCGAGTTCAAATTCTGCCAAAGTCGACTTTGCCTTTCATCATTTCAGTGTCAATAAATTGAGTACCAGTTGCATACTGGAGTCGATCTAATCGACTGGCCTCCTCCCCCAAAATTTCGGGCCTTGTGCCTAGAGTAGAAAAGAATATATGGTTACTTTGTAGGTGACCAACCACATCAATCTCTCATCTTTATGGTCCCAATAAGCGAAGGAACGCGACCTTGTGATTAGGGGGTTGCACTAATGATTACAAAGTCATAGTTTCAATTACTGAACTGGTTCCATCAATAGCTGGGAAGTTAACAATGCGAGGGACTAGCGTCCCATCCAGAGTGGTGGAGTATTGTAATCTCAGCTCCTTATACTCCATGGAAACTGGTTTTATCCTGGTTTTATGAGTCCTAGTGGTTCGTGACATGCCTAAGTGTCACCATGAGGATAATTCTTTAAAATATACTCCAAATTCAACTGGAAATCACAACTTTAAACAAATTTTGTAATTTATTTTAAGCTTCTCAACTTTTGAAGTTATGAAATTTAAAAACTGTTGAAGAATTCCAAGAAGATAATTTATATCTGTGGAGAGTCATTATGCCAAATGAGTTCATATGAGGAATCTTGCAGACCAAATACAAGAATGAAATTTAATTACTGGTATTATCAAACAAACCTTATCAGTATAAAGTGTCATTTTAAAGTACTTGTTATTTTCTTAATATTTTGATATATTGGACAGAGTTTTAGACTAGCTGTCCTTCGATGTCGCATATCTCATGGGGAAAAAAGAGGGCGCAGGAGTATAGACGAAACAATTTTTAAAAATTGTAACTTTTGGAAAAAAAATTCAGATTTATAATTTCCATTGTATGAAATGCAGGGATATTATATAAATGAATAAATGAATTGTTTTCTTCTTTTTCTAGTCACTCTGTCAGTGACGATGACAAGGGTTGCAGTTGATTCAATCAACGGAACAGATTGCCCGTGAAATTAATGTGAAAGTGGCTGAGTACTCCATAGACACATGCATCCTTAACTTAAGTTTCAGGAAGATTCAGCGTGACACGAAGTGTGGACAAGGCTGGTCCCCATTGAATTACTGGTACATCTCATTTTTATGAGCTGAGTGGACTGGAGGAGCATGAAATAAAGTGAAATAAAGGACAGAATGCACCATCGAGGATTGAACTCACAACCTTACGAAGGATTAAGTAAGCATGCATTCTGAGGCTTCCATGTCCAATTTTTAATCAACACCAAAAGGGCTTTTTTTTTTAAACATATTGCTATCGGTGGGATTTGAGCTCACAAAACCATGGGCCTTCATAAATAAATAAATAAACAAATAAAGGGCGAAACTAACCCTTTTCCTTTTCCATGAATTGTGGAACTTCAAGGGTCAGCTATTCCATAGCTCCAACATAAATAGTTACATTTTTATTTGGAAACTTTAAAAATACAAGCTATTGGAAAAATTGGGGCTATCGGATAACTGTAGTACTTGTTCCCTTTCTTTGTGTAGCAACTACACTTTTTAAAAAGAAAAAATCCTTTTGGTGTTGATAAAAATATGGACACAGAACCCTTAGAATGTATGCTTACCAAATCCTGATTTAGATGTTTCTCTCTTCGTAAAGGTTTTCGAAGATCTTCGGAGCTAATCATTAGAGACTGATCCATTGGTTTCTCCTTCATGAGACATCTCAGACTTTCATGGAATGTTATTGATGCAGTTTTTATGTTCAATCCTTGTCTCACAGACATGCTTTCTCCCCACTTCTGTCTTTTTAAGCCTACAATAAAGGCCTACTCATCTCAGATCTCGTTGATCTCACCACCCATTCAGATCTTACCCTCTCTTCTTCTTCTTCTTCTTCTTCTTCTTCTTCTTCTTCTTCTTCTTCTTCTTCTTCTTTTCTTCTTCTTCTTCTTCTTCTTCTTCTTCTTATTATTATTATTAAGGCAATGAGCTTGCAGAATCGTTAGCACACTGGATGAAATGCTTAATGGCATTTCACCCGTCGCTACGTTCTGAGTTCAAATTCCATCGAGGTCAACTTTGCCTTTCATCTTTTCGGGGTCGATTGATTAAGTACCAGTTACATACTGGGGTCGATCTAATCGACTGCCCCCCCCTCCCCCAAAATTTCGGGTCTTGTGCTTAGAAAAGAATAATTCTTTCTACTATAGGTACAAGGTTCACCGCCTTTCCTTTCTACTGGGGGCACAAGGCCTCAAATTTGTGGAGAGGGGATTAGTTGATTACATCGACCCCAGTGTTTCTCTGGTACTTAATTTATCGACCCTGAAAGGATGAAAGGCAAAGTCGACCTCAGCGGAATTTGAACTCAGAACGTAGCGATGGGCAAAATGCAGTTAAGCATTTTGTCCAGAATGCTAACGATTTTGCCAGTTCATTGCCTTAATAATAATAATAATAATAATAATAATAATAATAATAATAATAATAATAATAATAAAAATAATAATATAATAATAAAATAATAATATAATAATAATAATAATAATAATAATAATAATAATAATAATAATAAAATAATAATAATAATATAATAAAAATAATAATAATAATAATAATAATAATAAAAAATAATAAAAAATAATAATAATAATAAAAATAATAATAATAATAATAATAATAATAATAATAATAATAATAATAATAAAAATAATAATAATAATTAATTCGTTTATTGGTCACAAGGGCTAACAAAAATCAATTAAAACATAAAGGGACAAAACACAGGATGAAAGTTACAAAGGGTTTTGTCTGTTTGAAAGAAGGTCCGTGTACAAAAGCAGGATAACAACGAAATGTAAGTAACAATTAAAACTCCCAAAAGGGGGAGGCGCTTCGAAAGGTTTCTCGTGGAAAAACCCATAAAAGCCACGGGAGCCTGATCAAAAGGGGATCACAAACGAATACCCTACAAGTTGTGGCAACACGACCAAGTAGTGATAACAATAACATTGGAAACTGAGTAAAGTGGGGGCTAGAGAGAGGCAAAACATGGTATGAGCACAAACAGCTGAAAGTGGTGGCGGCGGCAGTGGTGGTGGTGGTGGTGGTGGTGGTGGTGGTGGTGGTGGCGGTGGTGGTATTGATATCATTGATGTTAGTGCTGATATTGTTGTTATTGTTCTTACTCAGCCCCAGGTGAATCCTGCTGGAACAAACCTATTATCAAAGGTGTTCCAGCCATGACCATCTCGTCTTTTATTCAAACACAGTGTATCTAGGATTACATTATCAAAGGTGATTTTCCTTGTTCTTGTCACTTAGGCCGAGGTCAACCATAATTAAGAACCGATGCTAAAGGTGTGCCAACTGTGGCCATCTCACCTTTTCCATTCAGACACAGTGTATCTAGGACTACCTTATCTAAAGTGCACTTTTTTAATGTGGTCAGGTGTGGCTGCTTTTCCAGCAGATTGAACCACCGCTAATGCGATTCATCGTTGATTCGTTTTTGTCAATGTTGTTGTTGTTGTTATATGGTTTTTTTGTTCTTCAAATGCAGATCAGCCGTCATTGAGAAGGCCTTCAATCAGAAATATTCCAACCGTGCCAACCCTGTGGCATTTTAGGAGCATCTAGGATTATCGTGTTTTTGCTTTGTTTAAGAGTATAAGGTGTGATTTGAGGGAGATTTGGTTATGATTTCCAACCCAGTCAGTAGAGCACCATAGACTCTTAAGGGTGGTGTTGACAGCTTCTAGCTCCTTGCCTCTTCAACCTGACCCCTCCTTTCAATATAACCCCCTTCACCTTCACCACCGTTGCAGCCGTCACCACCACCACCACCACCACCGCCGCCGCCGCCGCCACCACCGCCGCCACCACCACCACCACCGATTCTACCACCAGCACCATTACCATCAACACCTGTCATTTAAGACCAAACTCCTTACCTGTATTTTAATTAATGTCAGTTGATATGACAGATGAGTGGCTGCCCCTACCAGCTGGGTTAGGGTTAGGGTTAGGGGTAGGGTTTTATGTGTGGTGTATTGTGGCACGTGCCAATGCATGTTTATATACAAGCATATATATTCTTTTCTACTCTAGGCACAAGGCCCGAAATTTTGGGGGAGGGGGGGCAGTCGATGTAACCCCGAAAGGATGAAAGGCAAAGTCAGCTTCAGCAGAATTTGAACTCAGAACGTAAAGACTGACGAATACAAGCATATATATTCTTAAACAGGAATATTTTTGACAGTAACTTTGAAGTTTTGGCCAGCTGCAGGCATCGTCGGACTGCCGATGATGGCTTAGCTGGACCCAAACTTCGAAGTCACTGTCAAAAATATTCTTGTTTAAGAATAATAATAAAATTTGTACTCAATAGAAGGAAGAGAGTAAACCCATGAGATTAACGTAAAATTGTCTTTTTTTTTATAACTGAACATAATCTCACACACACGCGCGCACACACACATATGCGTGTGTGTGTGTGTGTGTGTGTGTGTGTGTGTGTGTGTGGTGCGTGTGTGTGTGCGTGTGTGTATGCCTATCTGTATGTCAATGCATGCGTCGATGTATCTCTACGTGTGTATCACTCTATGTAACTGGGAATCTGTGTGTATCTCACTGCGTGTGTGCAATAGCATCTCGTTTCGTTTCTGTGTGTAGGCGTGTGTGTGTGTGCATATGTTCGCGTCACTGCACGTGATTCTTGTGTGTACATGTGTGTGTGTATGCACGTGTTTAATACAGTGTAGATGTTGATGGCGGCGGCGGCGGCGTTGGTGGTGGTGGTGGCAGCTTAATTAAACTAGTGTTGTTGTTGTTGATGATGTTGTATAGCCCCAGGCTAGCCGTGAACGAGCGCACCTATGATCAAAGCCATCCCAACTGTGACCAACCTGCTTTATTTTTTATTATCTCTCGGCAGGGACTCCAGGACCCCCCCCCATTATACAATATCTGTTTTCTCTGAGTCGTTAGGATGTGATTTGAGTGAGATCTAGCTGCTCTTACTTGCAGGTAGAACAACCAGAGACGAGATCCTTAATTGAGCACAGGTGGTGATGGTGATGATGACGATGGTGATGGCGGAGTACTTGGTTATGCTAGTAGCGTAACAGTACTGGTGATGGCGGTGGCGGTGGCGGTGATGATGGTGATGGTAACGATAGTGGTGGTGGTGGTGGTGGATGTGATCGTTGTAGTCGCAGCAGCAGGAGCAGCAATGAAAATGGTGTTGCCAGTAGTGTTGTTATCATTGGTGGTATGGTGGTGGTGGTGGTATGGTGGTGGTGTGGTGTGGTGATCGTTGGTGTGGTGGGATGGGTGGTTGTTGTGATGGTGGTGAGATGGTATGGTGTTGGTGGTGATGGTGGTTGTGGTGATGGTGGTGTGATGGTGGTGGTTGTGTGATGGTGGTGATGATGGTGGTTGTGGTGATGGTGGTTGTGATGGTGGTGGTTGTGGTGATGGTGGTGATGATGGTGGTGGTGGTGATGGTGGTTGTGGTGATGGTGGTTGTGGTGATGGTGGTGGTTGTGATGGTGGAGATGGTGGTGGTGGTGATGGTGGTTGTGGTGATGGTGGTGGTTGTGGTGATGGTGGTGGTTGTGAGGTTGAGATGGTGGTGGTGGTGATGGTGGTTGTGTGATGGTGGTGGTGTGATGGTGATGGTGGTGGTTGTGATGGTGGAGATGGTGGTGGTGGTGGTGGTTGTGGTGATGGTAGTGGTGGTGATGTGTGTGGTGGTGTGGTGATGGTGGTGGTGGTGATGGTGGAGATGGTGGTGGTGGTGATGGTGATGGTGGTGATGGTGTGTGGTGATGGTGATGGTGGTGGTATGGTGGTGGTGGTGGTGGTGATGGTGGTGTGGTGATGGTGGTGGTGGTGATGGTGGAGATGGTGGTGGTGGTGATGGTGGTGGTGGTGATGGTGGTTGTGGTGATGGTGGTGGTGGTGGTGGTGGTGGTGATGGTGGAGATGGTGGTGGTGGTGATGGTGGTGGTGGTAGTGGCGGCGGACGTGGTGGTAGTAATGAAAGGGATAGTGGTTGTGGTGATGGTGGTAGAGTGTTTGGTAGTAGTAAGTAGTAGTAGTAGTGGCGGAGGCGGCGGCGTTACAGTTCTCACAGATCGATAGGACCAGATATAAAGAGCAGCAACTGTAGCAACATCAGCAGCAGCAGCAGCATGCATTAGTTAGTAGTATTAGTAGTAGTAGTAGTATCTATAAACAACTAAAACAACAGCAGGGGTAATAACGGCACCATCATCATCAACGGCAGCAGCGAGGAGAGCATCAGTGACAAGTGCATCGACGGCAGCATCGATATATGCACAGCAAGTGCAGCAGCAGCAGGGATAAGTGCATTAACATCAGCAGCAGCAACAGCACCGACAGCTGCAACAATTAGAGCAGAGCAGCATCAGCAGCAGTAGCTGCTGCAAGATTAATTACCAAATGCTGCACATCAACAATTAGTAAATTTCTGTTGATTATTTTTGCGATTGTTTTATGTTATCCAGAACCATTCTCGTTGATGAATCTGGATATTTGGATTTAAAGAAAAAAAAGAGAAGAAATTGTCAGGCGACGAGCCTGGGGATCGAACCTGTTTACAATTGCAGCCGTCGGTTGAATTAGATACGATTTGGATGGGACCACTTCAGAAGAAGGCAAGAAATGTACCGTACAGGTAACCTGTCTGGGGAGACGGGTGAATAGTCAGTTATCTGCCATTACAGAGAGAAAGAAGAAAAAAAAGAAAGAACCAATGTGAATGAGTGAGGGGGCAACGGAGAGTTGCCGTGCAGATAGCACGATGGATTGGACGGACGTATAGTCTGATATTCTCCAATAGGGATACAAGAGACATTTGTAAAAAAAAAAAAAAGAAAAAAAGGGAATTTTGTTATCGTGCAGATAGCCTACTATAGTAGATGGGCATTGTCGTGCAGATAGCTCAATGTGAAAACGGACGTATAACCAGTCTCCACTAGAGAGAGAGAGACAGACAGAAAGACAAAAGTGTGCGTGAAAGAGGAGAGCAACTGTCGTGCAGATAACTTGCTAATGTTAACGGGCGTATAGTTAGTCAGCCTCCACAAAAGAGACATCTTGATTGTTCTCTACATATTTGTTGTTATTGTTGGTTTTTCTAATCTTTTATTGTTATCAGTTATTATCTGTTATTGTTATCACTGTTATCTGTTATTTTTTTTGACATTTTCGATATTTTAAAGACTGGTTTCTTCCGCGAAAAACAAACAAAAAAAAAAGATATATTTATACATTAATTTTAAACATTAATTTTTGCGTATATATATATATATATACATTTACATATCATTGAATACTTCAATATATGTATGTTTAATGGAGCTGTGATGCAAAACGAAGAGAAAAATATCTGAAATTCAAATGAACTAACAATCAAAATAATTTCACAAAATGTGACTGTTTCAATTTTAGAAAGAACCAATTTTTGGAGAAATATTTGATAATTTCATGAAAATTTATTGAATGAAAAAATTTTAAAAATAAAAGACTCGTATCTATTAGAAAATCAAATTATATAATGAACTTTATTGAATTTTTAACCGAGGAGAATATGGAACTGTGTATGTTTACAAGGGAAAAGGTGGAATAGGAACCATTTGAACAAGAGGTAAAAAAAAAAAAAGAATTATGGAAAGGAGAGAGAAAAAATGAAATAATACGATAAAAAGAAAGAATAATCCAAAAGAAAGTATGAGGAAAATGCCATTTTGAAAAATGTGCAATTTCACATGTGCATTCTTTTGATGTTGTGACGAATTCTGCATTACTGCAGTTGGCTGCAATGAGCAAGAAAGAATGTAGAGCGAATGTGTTTCATCTTCATCAATGAATAGGAGTTATCGTCTGCTGAAATGTTGAGTGTGAGCATGAGTGTGAGTGGCATTTGTAGGAGGTTGTGTGCAGCAGCAGCAGCAATAACAGCAAGCAACCTGCTACCATGGCTACAACAGCAGCAGCAACAGTAGTTTTCTGCCTTATTGACCATTATAATCACCACCACAACTACAATCGTCATTATCACCAATAATATCATCATCATTATCATCAACATCATCGCCATCGTCCATCTTAGCTGTCACAGTTGACACACAATCACACACACACCTCCATTTCATCTCATCATCGTTACAAGACAACCCGCTGCGCCACCACCGCCGCTGCGCTGCCTCCCGCCTCAACTGAGTGCCTCTACTCACAATAATAAATAATAATAATATTATTAATTATAATAACAATAATACGATATATTTGATTGAAAGAAATCAAAAACAAAAACACGAACAAAAATCAAACAAATAATACGAATAAAATTAACAACTAATAAAAACAAAGACAAAAAACTACTGTGTGTGTGTGGTGTGTGTGTTGTGTTGTGTATATGTCTATATTCTGAGGGCATCACACGTGCACGTAAACTGTGTATGTGTGTGTTTGTGTCACAAAACTTAGGTGTGTGATGTGACGGTGTGTATATGCAAGTGTATGTCTGTGTGTGTTTAAGGCTATAAACCACGTAGATTTCTCTTTAAGTATACACGTGTTGTGTGTGTAAGTAAAATGTATAAACGTGGTCCTTTAAATGTGTGTATGTGGGCCCGCTAATGTAGTAAAGTGCAGAAGTTCCGCTGGCCAACATCTCCATTATAACGATGATGATGATGAGATTGTCAATGGCGTGATTGTGAGAGAAAAAGAAAACTATATATTGCATCAAAGGAAAGCAACTAAGCTCGCTAGCAGACGAGCAGCATCTCAGTTAAAGAAGGAGACATCAGGACACTCCCCCGCCTCCGATTTTCTTCCCCTTGGCACCGTCTCTTCTTCCGAGCACATCAGACGGACCATTGACATCAATCACATCGGACCTAACTACACACACACGCACACACACACACGCACACTCACACACCGCACGCACGCATTCACATGCACACACAAACGCACACATATATTATAGATACATACATATATTATATATAAAATACACACACACCACACACATATATATATATATATATATACACACATACACGTGACACACACACACACATACATATAAATGTATATATACAACACATATAGGCTTATACATACTACAACACCACACACACACACACAACACACACACACCATATATATATATATATATATATATATATATATATATATATATATATATGTATATATATGAGCAGGTACAGCCATACGTACATATATAAATAGACGTACACACATACACATGCACAACAGGCGTTGTGTCGGCGTAAGGCGAGATATTGACCGCCGCACGTAAGTTACGCCTGCACACCTGCACTCACACTCTCACTCAGAGCTCTCACTCTATATATGAGAGTGTGGTGTGTCTAGGGCAGTATCCGCGAGCAGGTGACACAAAACG
>NW_021826012.1:10000-13832 GCF_006345805.1 Octopus sinensis | reverse complement strand
ATGGTGAGCGTTAATCTAGTGATTTATGATCGAGTAAACTCCAGATTAAACTGAAATAAATTCTGATTATTTGTTTAAAAAACAAACAACAAAAACTGTCCCTGTCTTTATTGTTCTCACCTGTGTAACGTCTTCACTTTAACTTGCGCTCGTCTTACCAATAGATCACAATTACACTACTATCACCGCACCTGACATCTTCATGCTCAATTTTTATCTTATTCCATTTCTCCTCTCTCTCTCTCTCTCTCTCTCTCTTCTCTCTCTCTCTCTTTATCTATCTATCTATCTATCTATCTATCTATCTATCTATCTATCTATCTATCTATCTATCTATCTATCTATCTGTCTGTCTGTCTCTCTCTCTCTATCTATCTATCTGTCTGTCATCTATCTGTTTGTCTATCTATCTATCTATCTATCTATCTATCTATCTATCTATCTATCTATCTATCTATCTATCTATCTATCTCTATCCATCTATCTATCTATCTATCTATCTATCTATCTATCTATCTATCTATCTATCTACCTATCTATCTATCTATTTATCTATCTATATATCCATCTCTCTATCTATCTATCTATCTATCTATCTATCTATCTATCTATCTATCTATCTATCTATCTATCTATCTATCTACCTATCTATCTATCTATTTATCTATCTATATATCCATCTATCTATCTCTCTATCTATCTATCTATCTTGTCTGTGTTATTTTGTCGTAAATCTTTACTCACTTCCTTCTTGTCTCCTCACATCTATTGTCTCAATACAGTTCACAGCTCACGCGAAATTGGAATAGCATTGCATGCTGGGAAAGGTGAAACGCTCTTGCATGCTGGGACGGAATAAATACTATTGCATGCTGGGCAGAATGTATTCCGACAGCGGGGAAAATTGGCAGCGCAACAGAACTGTAATTACTGAGGCTTCTCATTCCCAGCTTTCGGAACCACCACCATCACCATTACCGCCTCGACTGCCGCTACCGTAGCCACAAAATGACGATCGTTGCTACCATCGCCATCAAGAGCGGCAACTTTCGTAAAAGCAACCGCCATTATTCAAATCTGGTGAGACATGTTGGTGTTGATGTAGGAGCAGAGAGGTTATGTTTATTATGCTGTTGTCTTTCGTTTCTTAGTTCGAATCCTGACAGTGTCGACTGAACAATCGTAAACCGAGTCATCCGTTGTTGTTGTTGTTGTCGTTATTATTTCTGATGAAGCCGAGATTTGATCAAACCGTGGCCATCAATTGGCGTATCAAGTTTCGGACATTTTGATTGGGTTTTGGAAAGAAAATTCTCAAAAAAGTCACTTCTATTGATTTTTTAACAGCTTTGCGGGGTGACTGGGGAAATGTAAAGATGTGCACGACCACCCTTGGACGGTTTTGAATGATCATAGAAAGTGCGAGCACTCTAACTGAAAAATTGTGGATTTGTATAAAGGACACTCACACACACACACACACACGCACACACACACACACACACACACACACACACAGACATTTTGCCGTTTATATATAGAGATTACTAAGAAATATTGTCGGTTTCTGGCACATTGGAAAAAAACTACCAGTACGTCACATCAGATAGTTTGAGAAGCACTGGTCTAAGAGATTTTAAGTCAAGGAAAGGATGCACTCGTGTATCTGTCAGTAGAGTGGTTATATTACCCGTAATGTATAGTTTTATTAGATAGTCATCAAGGCTGAGCTTACCAATCGGATTCGCGTAAATAATACAATGCAATGTTAGGTAACAATCCGATTATATAACTTTATGCTCATCAGAGTTAGCCGATATGGTAGGGAATATGGCGACTACTCTCTATTGTCGGAGGTGGATTAGCACAACCGGTCAGCGGCTGCTGTGGAAAAGGTGGTGAAGCGAAAAAGGGCCAGAGGATTAGGTTAGGAGGTATGTCTCTTGGTTGAGTATGCTGTGAAGCCTGTAAGAGCTATCTTGAGGTGGGGAAAATGTGTATTATTAATGTGGTGCTCCTGTGGGGATGGCGTGTGTGATATTCTTTTCTACTCTAGGCACAATGCCCGAAAGTTTTGGGGAGGGGGACAGTCGATTAGATCGACCCCAGTACACAACTGATACTTAATTTATTGACCCCCGAGAGGATAAAAGGCCAAGTCGACCTCTGCAGAATTTGAATTTAGAACGTAAAGACAGGCGAAATACCATTTCCATACTATCCTACTACCCACAAGGGGCTAAATAGAGGGGACAAACAAGGACAGACAACGGGGTTAAGTCGATTACATCGGCTCCAGTACGTAACTGGTACTTAATTTATCGACGCTGAAAGGATAAAAGGCAAAGTCGACCTCGGCGGAATTTGAACTCGGAACGTAACGGCAGACGAAATACCGCTAAGCATTTCGCCCGGCGTGCTAACGTTTCTGCCAGCTCGGCGCCTTATAGAAAAATCTGTCATCGACCAGCCATGTGACTCGAACTCAGATCCCTGTGATTATACGTCAAGTGCTTTACATTATGCTAAACAGCCTAAACGACAAAGTGTGAGGTGTTTACAGCACCTAGGTTTCCCAAGCGGTCACCCATCTAAGTACTCACTAGGCTCGACGTTGCTTAACTTCGGTGATCGGACGAGAGGGGAAGGAAGCACTCCGTCGGTTACGACGACGAGGGTTCCTGTTGATCCGAATCAACGGAACAGCCTGCTCGTGAAATTAACGTGTAAGTGGCTGAGCACTCCACAGACACGTGTACCCTTAACGTAGTTCTCGGGGATATTCAGCGTGACACAGAGAGTGACAAGGCCGGCCCTTTGAAATACAGGTAAAAACAGAAACAGGAAGTAAGAGTGAGAGAAAGTTGTGGTGAAAGAGTACAGCAGGGATCACCACCATCCCCTGCCGGAGCCTCGTGGAGCTTTAGGTGTTTTCGCACAATAAACACTCACAACGCCCGGTCTGGGAATCGAAACCGCGATCCTATGACCGCGAGTCCGCTGCCCTTACCACTGGGCCATTGCGCCTCCACAATCGGACGAGAACCGGTGCTTTCAACATGATATGGCCGTAAGCATGGGGTGTGTGATATTATACACATACATACATACATACATACATACATACATACATCATACATAACATACATACATACATACATACATACATACATACATACGTGTGTGTATATGTGTGAGTGTGTATGTGCTTATAATTGCTTTAAAACGACAATTTGACTATGATTACACTATAATTATTTACAAGCTGTATGACTCAAATTATATATCATATCTAATCCTACATACAAATAATTCCACAACGTAACAGAAATTATTTAATAACATAATTAGGCGCGGGAGTGGCTGTGTGGTAAGTAGCTTGCTAACCAACCACATGGTTCCGGGTTCAGTCCACTGCGTGGCATCTTGGGCAAGTGTCTTCTGCTATAGCCCGGGCCGACCAATGCCTTGTGAGTGGATTTGGTAGACGAAAACTGAAAGAAGCCTGTCGTATATATGTATATATATATATATATATATATATAATATATATATATTATATATATATATATATATGCGTGTATATTTGTGTGCCTGTGTTTGTCCCCCTAGCACTGCTTGACAACCGATGCTGGTGTGTTTATGTCCCCGTCACTAAGCGGTTCGGCAAAAGAGACGACCTATAGAATAAGTACTGGGCTTCCAAAAAGAATAAGTCCCGGGGTCGAGTTGCTCGATTAAAGACGGTGCTCCAGCATGGCCGCAGTCAAATGATTGAAACAAGTAAAAAAAAAAAATTAAAAAAAACATGAACTGCACCAATAAAGCAAGC
>NW_021826012.1:0-2500 GCF_006345805.1 Octopus sinensis | reverse complement strand
TTACGTTTCGAGCCTACGCTCTTTACAGAAAGGTACACAGAAAAAAAAACAAGGGAGAAAAAAAATGTGTGTAGTGGCTAACGATCTATCATAGCGATTCCATATATATATATATATATAGGGACAGTTTACGAAAAAAACAAAAGACGAAGACAGGTGGTGTACAAAACAACAGATGTATGTATTAGTATAACGCTCAGGGATAGAAAAAGTCCTTTACGTTTCGAGCCTACGCTCTTCTACAGAAAGGTACACAGAAAAAACAAGGAGAGAAAAAAATGTGTGTAGTGGCTAACGATCTATCATAGCGATTCCATATATATATATATATATATATATATAGGGACAGTTTACGAAAAAAACAAAAGACGAAGACAGGTGGTGTACAAAACAAACAGATGTATTAGTATAACGCTCAGGAATAGAAAAGGTATTTTACGTTTCGAGCCTACGCTCTTCTACAGAAAGGGACACAGAAAAAACAAGGAGAGAAAAAAATGTGTGTTGTGGCTAACGATCTATCATAGGGACTGTTTACGAAAAAAACAAAAGAAGAAGACAGGTGGTGTACAAAACAAACAGATGTATTAGTATAACGCTCAGGAATAGAAAAGGTCTTTTACGTTTCGAGCCTACGCTCTTCTACAGAAAGGGACACAGAAAAAACAAGGAGAGAAAAAAATGTGTGTAGTGGCTAACGATCTATCATAGCGATTCCATATATATATATATATATATATATATATATAATATATATATATACGGACAGTTTACGAAAAAAACAAAAGACGAAGACAGGTGGGTACAAAACAAACAGATGTATTAGTATAACGCTCAGGAATAGAAAAGGTCTTTTACGTTTCGAGCCTACGCTCTTCTAAGAAAGGGACACAGAAAAAAACAGGAGAGAAAAAATGTGTGTTGTGGCTAACGATCTATCATATCGATTCCATATATATATATATATATATATATATATATATATATATTATATATATATATATATATATATATATATAGGGACAGTTTACAAAAAAAAACACAAAAGACGAAGACAGTAGTGTACAAAACAAACAGATGTATTAGTATAACGCTCAGGAATAGGAAAGGTCTTTTACGTTTCGAGCCTATGCTCTTCTACAGAGAGGGACATCTATCTGACTCCACCAGATATTCTTATCTGTGACAGGAAGGGTTTTATGGCATTTTTGATATACCATCCCAAGCTATCTTTTGAACATATAATATTTTCACAAATGATTAGCTCCCACCCACCTTTGAGCCTGTTCCCTTCAACCTTCCAATATCTTTCTTGTGATGGAATGCTTTGTGCATTGTGAGTAGTTTTCTCAATTTTCAGTTTTAGCCTCTTTAACTTCTCTTCCCCCCAAACGGTAATAACGACACCATACCTCAATAATGGAGTCGATCATGAATTGATCACTTGAAACGTATTTCAACCATTCAATTTTTACCGTAGCAACAGCCTTCCGAGTTACTCTTGTGTAAAGCTGTTCTTCATTTCTTATTCGACACTTCCTTCACCTCCAATATTCCCAGCTTTTTTTATATCGAGTATCATCAATCCTTCTCACAATTTCCCCTGATGGTAATTCTGTGCATTCAAGTCAGTTTGACATATCTTCTCATCAGGAATCTAACTCTAGAATTTTTAGGCCAAATTCCATTTTGATATCTTAGCTAAAGGCATGAACTGTGTTCATAAAAAAAAAACTGACTTAAGCTTTTTCCTTACCATACAGCTTGAGATCATCCATAGATAGTTGACCTTTTGCCGTTTTCTTCTAAACTCATATCCAGGTGTTACTTTCCTCAGTAGCAATGTTAAAGGAATTATGCATAAAACAAACAGTGAAAGAGACACACTGTCTCCTTGAAGGATCTTTCCCTTGGTTCTTTAATGTTCCAAGGTTCTTTCTATAAGATATGAGCTCAGCTTTCCAGTTTTACAAGCCATTTATAAAAGAAGAAAAAAAAGACTATTGACATTTTTTGCAATACCAAGCATGTTCAAACATTCAATGATCCACGACGGTGATACCATTATATAAGCCTTGCAAAGCGGCGAGTTGACAGAATCGTGAGCACGCTGGGCAAAATGCTGAGCGGAATTTCGTCCGTTACTTTTTCGGAATTCAAATTCCGCCCAAGTCAACCTTGCTTTTCATCCTTTCGAGGTCGATCAAATTTGAAGGAGTCTGTTTCTTGTCCATAACGGGGAGAAATTAGAATTGGAAAAGAAAATGTACAAATAAGCAGATAAGGCGCAGGAGTTGCTGTGTGGTAAGTAGCTTGCTTACCAACCACATGGTTCCGGGTTCAGTCCCACTGCGTGGCATCTTGGACAAGTGTCTTCTGCTATAGCCCCGGGCTGACCAATGCCTTGTGAGTGGATTTGGTATACGGAAACTGAAAGAAGCCTGTCGTATATATGTATATATATATATAAGTGTGTGCGTGTGCTTGTCTGTGTTTGTCC
>NW_021826011.1:10000-12500 GCF_006345805.1 Octopus sinensis | reverse complement strand
TATGAATATATATTTCGCTTCGAATGTACGAGAACGTTGTCTTAAGTTTCCATCTATATGCAGTACAAATCTCTATTCACTTGTCACATTCAGTGTCGTTATCTGCGCAAAAGTTTCCAGACAACTGTTAGTTCAATAATTAATTATATACAAAGTTTATAGTATAATAAATATGTTAGCATAAATACGAAAGGTACGATATATGTGCGTATTAAATGCGGTATCATATTTATGTATAGAAAGTGTGAATACATTTTCAGCCAGCCTTACGCTTGAGTGTATGATTATGTTATGTGTGAGTCTGTGTGTTTATCTTTTCCCTTGATCTCCATTCTCTCTCTTTATCACTCGCCCCCTCTCTCACACCCTCTTATTCTATCTGCTCTCTTTCTGCCCCCCCTCCCCAGTTCTCACTGTCTCACCCAGGAAATATAACAGCGAATAGTATATGCGCGTTCAAATCCGTCGAACCTTAGAAGGAATAACTATACTCTTTTACTCTTTTACTTGTTTCAGTCATGTGACTGTGGCCATGCTGGAGCACCGCCTTTAGTCGAGCAAATCGAACCCAGGACTTATTCTTTGTAAGCCTAGTACTTAATGAATCGGTCTCCTTTTGCCGAACCGCTAAGTTACGGGGACGTAAACACACCAGCATCGATTGTCAGGCGATGTTGGGGTGGGGGACAAATACAGACGCACAAACAAATACACACACACACACACACACATATATATATATATATATATAATACATATACATATATACACGAGCTTCTTTCAGTTTCCGTCTACCAAATCCACTCACAAGGCTTTGGTTGGCGCAAGGATATAGTAGCAGACACTTGCCCAAGGTGCCACGCGGTGGGACTGAACTGGGAACCATGTGGTTGGTAAGCAAGCTACTTACCACACAGCCGCCCATACGCCTATATCATTGATTTCATTCTCCCTGAATGCGTGCTCATAATAATAGTCCTAATGTATGCCTTTATTACTTAACACTAATAATGATTGTTAGCTGATAGATAATGCCTCAAATATGGAGGGGATATGGCTCATTAAACCTACCCCGGTACTTTATTTTAGTGTACTCAGAAAAATCAGAAGTAAAATCGATCTAAACACGATTTGAACTCGGGTACAGGCGTAGCTATTTGGTTAAGACGCTTGCTTTCCAATTATATAATCTTCAGTTCAGTCCCATTGCTCGGTAGTCTGGGTAAGTGTCTTCTACAATAGTCTCGATCTGACCAATGCCTTGTCAGTGGATTTTGTTAACGGAATCTAAGTTAGCCGGTCGTCTATATACATATATGTATACGCACACGCACGCACGCGCGCGCACGTGTGTGTGTGTGTGTGAGCGTGAGTATGATTTTGTTTACTATCACTGCTTGAAAACCAGTGTTGGTTACTTCACGTCCCCGTAAATTAGTGGCACGGCAATAGGGACTGATACAGTAAGTACTATGATCAATTTGTTGGAATGAACTCTTTAAGGTGGTTCCCCACCATGGTCGCAGCCCAATGATTGAAACAAGTAATAGGTAAATAAATGGTATGCAAATCCCATGGCTTAATATTAACGTTATGTTAAAAAGAGTTCAATTAAACGAATGAGATTCAATTATCACGGCTGAAAGTAAAATATTGTAGCCTATTAGGGTTTGAACTACTGCTGTAAGTAATACTGATTTCAAAATTTGGCACACGGCCAGCAATTTTGTGGGATGTGGGTAAGTCGATTACATCGACTCCAGTGCGTAACTGGTACTTATTTTATCCGACTTTCGAAAAGATGAAAGGCAAAGTCGACCTCAACGGAATTTGAACTCAGAATGTAAAGACGAACAAAACGCCGCTAAGCATGTTTCTGCCAGCTTGCCGCCTTACTGTCTTTCTAATATAGGCAGAAGGTCTGAAATTTAGGGGCATCGACCCTAGCGTACTTAATTTATCGACCGCGAAAGGCTGAAAAGCAAAGTCAACCTCGGCGCAATTTACTGTTATAAATAATAGTGATATTTATTATATGCACAAGGACGTACAATTTGTAAGGAGGACAATAGGTCACGGAATCTACCCCCCCCCATACGTGACCTCCCGCTGCTTAGAATGTAAATGGATGAAACTAAATGCCACAAAAGCATTACAAACATTTCTCTACTGATTATGTCAACCCATCCAGCCCCTTACCAATTCGTCTTTGTATTTCTGTAGACATAGAATACCTGGGACCACATCAGCCAGTCTTACCTTTCTTTTCTAAATATTGCACTGTGTGATTTGAAGTAAATCTGATCGATATTTCTACCAAGACAAGTTACCGTGTCGAGAGTTCTTCAGTAGTTTGTGCCTTTTAAAGTCTTTGAAATGAGTGTAGTAGAAGTATTTCAACTACTGGTTGAAATTATCTCAGTGTCAATGCAGTGTCAAACTAGGAAATTAGGTTTTAATCAAGGGCCGTGTATGTTCTTTAGAACTAATATTAACTTCT
>NW_021826011.1:0-2500 GCF_006345805.1 Octopus sinensis | reverse complement strand
CCGAAAACTAGTTGAGGCCTATTTCAACATCTCAGGCCCAATCTTCTGGTCAATGTTATTCCATTCTTCCGCTGGTCTTACCAAGTATCGTCCTATCGAAGACAAACAATATAGTCATTATTGGTTTCGAATTTTGGTCAATAAGTTCAGAATAGGGTTTAAGTCTATTACATAAACCTCATTGCTCAACTAGTATTTATTTTATCGACCCCGGAAAGAATGAAAGGTAAAGTCGACTTTGGATCACTTTGAACTCAGAACCTAAAGACGGAAGAAATACCTATTTCTTTACTACCCACAAGGGGCTAAACACAGAGGGGACAAACAAGGACAGACATAGGTATTAAGTCGATTATATCGACCCCAGTGCGTAACTGGTACTTATCTAATCGACCCCGAAAGGATGAAAGGCGAAGTCGACCTCGGTGGAATTTGAACTCAGAACGTAACAGCAGACGAAATACCGCTAAGCAATTTTGCCCAGCGTGTTAACGATTCTACCAGCTCACCGCCTTGCATATATTTTACAACAGCCCTCTCCATCTCCAGAATCAATTTACTTCCATTTTTAAAATTATTTTTATGAGCATCACCCACGTTTTCCTTAAGCAGTTCGATATACTGAAGCCCTGATCTTTATTTTTCATTTTCGAGAATTTACTGCTAAGAATTTTGAAGTAAATACTTAAGTTTGTACTTATTTGATGGCATAAAAAATGTGCGGTAGCTTTAGACGCACTCCAATTTCAGCAACAGGTATTCTGGGGGGAAAAGTGAGCTTCAGAAACAAAATTAGCATAAAGGAAACCCAACTTCACATATAAGATCTAGTTTATGTATTTATTTTATTTTATTTTATTTTATTTTATTTTATTTATCATATTTTTTTATTTCTTTTAAGCCATTTTATTTCGGAAAATGCCTTTTTTATATGCAATCAAATATGGTAACTGAATCTCCGTCGATTTCGATGATAGGCGTTCGGTCGTTTAATTTAACCGAATCACAATACCTATTTCTTTACTACCCACAAGGGGCTAAACATAGAAGGGACAAACAAGGACAGACAAACGGATTAAGTCGATTATATCGACCACAGTGCGTAACTGGTACTTAATTTATCGACCCCGAAAGGATGAAAGGCAAAGTCAACCTCGGCGGAATTTGAACTCAGAACGTACCACTAAGCATTTTGCCCGACGTGCTAACGTTTCTGCCAGCTCGCAATACCATTGAATTAACGTGTACGTGGCTGAGCTTTCCGCAAACACCTGTACCAATATCGAAATCTCCAGGCAGAATCAGCGAGAAAATCTGTGAGACATGACTGTGTCTAGGCTTCCGCATAATTTCCATCATCCCACTTTAAATTATAAAACTTGGATCTTATAAGGTAATAGTAAAAGACACTTGACCAAGATGTTATGCAGATAAATGAATTCAGAATCTCATGACTGCAAAATTAACTACTTTACCATTCACCTATACTGCGTTTCCAAAAAGAAGCTTAGAAATTATAACGACAAATTTGAAACAAAATAGTAACACAACGTACGGCTCTTACACTGCAATACACCGGTTCCACAGATTTTTATTCTCCTTGTCGATGAAGGATTACTATCTGAAACCTCGAGCACTCATTTCTTTATCTTCCTTGCTATAGGCCGTATAATCATATTATTATTTTTTTTTAACTTTTTAATAATTTCATTTATTTGACTGCGGATATGCTGAGGCACTGCCCTGATAGGTTTCAGTTGAAAAAATCAACCTTACAAATTATTTTTATTTAAAGTCTTCTACATATTTTATAGTTCTCTTTTGTCGTACCGTTATATTACGGAGGCATAAACAAACCAATATCGGTTTCCAGGTGATGGTGGTGGTACTGGTAAAAATACAAACACAGAGATATACGCACGCGAACACACATATATAGACACAGAGAAACTCGCCCATATATATATATATATATATATATATATATATATAATATTAATATACTTACATGCATACATACATACATACATACATACATACATACATACATACATACATACATACATACATACATACATTTTGGGCTTCTATACAGTTCCTGTGCATCAAATTTACTAAAAAGGCATTAGTTAAGCCAAGCAATAGTAGAACACATTTTCCTAAGACTAGCCCAAAGCAAGCTTCATCATCCTACAACCATGGTCTTGTTATTTTTTTGCGATATTTTCCCGTTGCTTTTTTATATTTTTTGGCTCCTGATACCCTTTTAAGAAGCTCACTAACTTGAGTTGAGCTGTTTATCTATCGATTGCCTATGAAAATATAGCAGCTCAAGGAAAGCTAACTTTGGCATTAGATAAAAGATATGAAACATTTTGTTGATAGGTTTTTCTTCCCCATTTACTGAAACGTAAGAAAGAAACAAAAATTATGTAAAACACCCATGAAAACATTTTGTTATGTTTGATTTGGTTTCACTTGGTATTCATAGGTGTGAACA
>NW_021826010.1:0-13932 GCF_006345805.1 Octopus sinensis | reverse complement strand
CTGGTGCTAGAGTGAGCAATATAGTGACCACTCTCTTATATTTATTTTGTAAAAATATTATAATATGTTATAAAATATTATAATAATCCAGGTTTCTCGTAGCACAAGGCCACTTGTGTTGAATAAATAACTATTAAATTAGTATCTAATTCCTCTCACCCTTATTAATTAATTATATATATATATATAGATATATATATACTTTCACTACAAGAAGAGGGTTGTTATTGTTGAGAGACAAATACAGCGAGAGAGGGAGAGAGAGTGTGTATGTGTGAAATATAGATAGATGTCGCTATACTAATTAGCAAGCTTTCATTGAGAGCAGGAATAAGAGACACAAGATACAGTGCACTCTAAACAATCAAGCGACGTGATGCGCAGCTATTCTAATCAGAGGGAGCTTCAACTTCGAAGGGACGTCCAGCAAGCCGATAAATACAGCATATTGTCATTAATAATTTAGCCTTAAAAAGTGTGAAAAAATATATATTGCCACGAAAAAATCGCGGACGATATTTACGATTCCACGAATATGCAGTGGTCTCCGCGATCAGTTATTAGTTCCGCAAATAACCGGGACCACGAATGAGAGCGACAGAAGCAGTGTTGATATCAAAAGGTAATATTTATTACCACTTAAAGTGGACGCTGTGTTAGAACAGAGAATACTGCGATAATTATCATGAGAGAACCTTTCATATGGACTTGTGGTGCATATTAGTACTCTTGTCAATTTCGTAGTGGGAGATAATCAACCGCCAGTGCCGCCTCCAGGCCTACCTTATCACATTATTTCAGCTCTCCTATATATAATAAATGAAAAAAAAAAATGAAAAAAATATACGTTAAATAAACAAACAGCGTATACTGAGTGTACAATCGAACGGGAGACAGACACAGAAGGTCCCTAATTCTTCATCAGTTATCAACCACATGGTAATTCTCAGTTTCGCACCATTAATGATAAGACTGAGAACTTCCCATGCAGGTGGTGCCCGCGAAAGTTGTGGAGAATATAGGGCCGAGAGCAAATAAAATAATACATACAGAATAGACATAAGAAGTGACTAAATGGGATTTAAAACGAGGAACCAAGACGAAATAAATAAGAACGAGCAACATATATCTTCAATGCCAAAAAGACAAGAATGGTGGGTAACCGCTTAGAAGACATCCTAAAGGATAGAAAACAGTGTAACTACAAGAGGGTGAGAGAGAGAGATAGTTTTTACCTCAATTTATTACAGGAAAGGATACTTGCCTACAGTTGCTTGTTTTAATAATTTGTTTCCATCAATAATGCCATAAAACGTTGTCTGATGCGAAATGCAAGTGTGCTAAGAGAAACGTTGAAAAGTATGAAGAGTATCTACAAAGACTGCATGCTAAACTTGTTAGGGATGTTGCATAAAGAAAACTTAAACCCGATAGGGAACGTGACACACGTTGTAAACAGATGCTAGCAGTCAGGCTGTCTGTTGACAACTAGAGATGTCTAATGAAGGTAAAAGCCACCTTCAACAGCTGACAAGCTGCTCATAAACACCATGAAACCCATAACTGTGCTTGGTCAGGTATAAACTTCAAAGAGAAATACAAGCAGAGTTTAGATCCCAGCTATACACGCAAGATTGTTAAAATGGAAAAGCTAATCTACCAGTTCTTGCTGATCCCCCAGATCTGCTAAAACAATTTCTTAATGTTGCTACTGCGAAACTCATGCATATTAAATGAACATCAGAAAGCATAACTTTCTTTTTTAATGACTTCCAATCGGGCCAACATCATTCGAGAAGGGAGATTCAAGCCAACTTTTGAAGTACAAGGGCAAATCTACCATGAAATTAGTTCCCTTCTGCCCCTCATTAACGACGAGCCACAGTTTCTGCAGATGTACTTTATTGATAATTTAATGAGACAGGCTCATAAAGTTTGAGTTGATTCTTTAACTTCAAGATATGACCCATGCAAAGGGAATTTCAAGTATTCTCCGGAGTCTGCACATACAGTGGGGCTTCAGAACAAAAGAGTCCATCTGAAGAAAATTCAAATTGTTTTAACGCATCTGAATGCCATGAGATTGCTGTCATCATATGTACAGTGCCATATTGCAAAAGTGATATCATTCAGAAGTACAAAGATTGCGCTATCAAAACAATAAACGAGACACGTTGATCCTTTGATATATCGCAATAGTTTCAAATTTATTAAAACTGTTTTCACTTTCGCCTAACCCTGTATTTCTATTTACTACGCTTTAATTTGAGATGCCATTTATACAATTAAATTATGAAATATACTATTCATATTAAACACGTGCATTCCTTACATACTAGACCCCTATAAACATATCAGAAAATTTAATTTATTACATAAAAATTAACTTTTTAACAGAAATCAAATAATATTTTATTAAAGTGAATATACCTTCATTAAAGACGAATCTAGGTCATTTCTAGCTCATTATCCGGAGCAATACACACACACACACACACACACACACACTGAAACCATTAGAAGATAAAAGAGAGATGATAGTGTGCTTATGTCCCCGTAACTTAGCGGTTCGGCAAAAGAAATTCGATAGAATAAGTACTATGCTTACAAAGAATAAGTTCTGGGTTGGTTTTCTTCGACTAAAACCCTTCAGGCAGTGTTCCAGCATGGCCGCAGTCAAATGACTGAAACAAATAAAAAAGAATAAAAGAATAAAAGAATATATGAGCACAGCAAGGAAGCATAGATAAACCGGTGTTTTCCAACTAAGATAAACTTGTCGAGATTGTTCTGCCCATGCTGTTCAGACAACTCTATTCCTGTCTCACCATAGCAAAATGCTATAAAACCTGTAACCCATGACATTTCACAAACTGCTCACAAAATGGATTGTAAAATAAAAACAAATGAAATCAGTAATTGGGCGATATGAAATAAACCATGGATGTCAGCAATATCAAACAGATATCAGGATATTAGGTATCTCATAGTATGGATGATAGACGCTTTAATACGGCTCGTATACATTGTATCTGACGTTATTACATAGATTTAATAAGCGGCACATATTGGTTATTGCTCTTACGTGCGTGTGTGGTGTGTAAGTGTAAAGTGCGTGTATGTGTGTGTGTGTGTGGGTGTGTGTGTGTGTGTGTGCGTGCGTGCGTGTGTATGATACATTACTATAAGAATTTCAAAGTAATTTATTATATTGTACGTAGCTATGAATATTCTGTATATATTACGTAAATATTCTGTATATAAGTATGTATATATATATATATATATATATGTGTGTGTGCATGTGAATGTCTGTTCTTGTATGCTTTGCTCGTAGATATATTATGTGTGCGTGTATGTGTGTGTGTATACAGACACATATATACATATGAATATATATTTTTACATTATATGCGTATTTATATATAAAAAATTATATAAATATATTTATATACATATACACATAAAACGTTTAATACATACGGCACACCCTTACATATGCACATATGCATCAGTGCGTACATATATACGTATATATATATGTATATATATATTTATATATATATATATATATATATATATATATATATATATATATATATATATATATATATATATATGTATATAGATAATATATATCGTGTGTATATACAAGTGTGTATGTATTTATATACATATATATCTATAAGTTTATCTCTCTCTCTCTCTCTTATCTCTCTCTTTCTCTCTCTCTCTTTCTCTCTCTCTCTCTCTCTCTCTCTCTCTCTCTCCCCTCTCTCTCTGTATGTATATACATACATGCATATATATATATATAATGTAATATTCTCGGTAACTTTGCAAAAAATATTTAAAAAGTACTCAATATCTTAGATAGGGCAAATACATATTACAGTAAGTTCTTTAGCTTCTACAAATACTCGTTATTCATACAATTATCGATACGGAGGACTGACAGATTAATTAGAACATTGTATGCAATTAATAGCTCCTAGTATTTGTTGTGGCCCTTACTTTCCTGTCAACAATGCCTGTGACAAAATTGTTGCCTAACTGTGTTGACTCTTGTCCTTCCTTGAGCAACAGCCGTGGCATCGAGAGAAAGAGTCTGTAAAGACAACTGTTGGTGTACTAAAAAATAGAACTCCTTGTCTGTGGCTTGGAGAGCTGCTTTCTAAGTTCAAAAGCCAAGCTTTTATTACTCTAATATTTCATGACCCTATCCTACTTGGACATTTCTCAAACGAAGCTGGCAGATAGAATAGATAACTAAGATTTAATATTACTGTAACTATAGATAAAACGATTGTTAGCTTCTGAGATGTCACATTAAATCTAAACAAATTCAACAAAAAAAGCTCTATAACATCAACAAAAACACCAGCCATCCCCACCATCAAACTAAAGAATTTTATCAACAATGTTAATATGAAAAACTCCAGCATCTCCTCTGACAAAAGAGCATTCGACAGCACTGAAAACCGCAACAAAAACACACTGGAAAGCAGGAGAACAGAAGAAAAAACATGTTTATCTCCAAATCTGACCCTCTTCCCTCCTCTTACTGCTGTCCTCTGCAGCTATTGAAATCAAAAACCGTAACTGTAATGTTATCTGTTTTAGCCCTCCATACAACATCAATGTAAAATCCAATACTGTCAACAACATTCTAAATCTGATCCGGATACATTTCTCAGCTGGACACAAACATTGATTTCTTAACTATGCACAAGGCCAGCATCTTAGGGGTGCGGAAAGAGTGAATTATGTCACCTTCAATATTTGACTGGCATATATTTTATCGATATATCGATAAGTGAATATATATCGACTAATATATATTTTATTGTTATGAGTGTGCGCGTGTTGTATTTAAGTATTTGCAAGTGTACATATGTGTGTAAATGTGTATATATATATATATATATATATATATATATTATATATATATATATATTTACATGCATACATATATTTATTTGCTCATTTATGCATGCATATATATATGCATATATATATAGATGGATAGATAGATAAATATAGATATAGATATATATACGTGTGTGCATGTATGTACGTATGCATGTGAGTATGAATACATGTTTGTATGAATGGGTGGATATATAGATGTTTATCTCTACATATTTTCTATTGAATTCCGAGCCAGCGTTTATAAATAAATATTAGCATGCCTGCATATATATCTAGATATACATAAAAAAAACTCCGTGTATATGTATGCAATATTTGCTCATGCACAAACACACACATGCATAAACATATGTGCATATGTATGTATGTATGTATGCATACACATACATACACACACACACACACACACACACACACACACACACACACACACCACACACGCATATATATATATATATTTATATAGCTATTTAGGTATGTATATTTTGCATTCTGTTTCCAGGTGTTTCAAGTTTCCTTGTGTCTCGCATCGAAGACGGTGAGAAAACATAATAATAACTTACGTGAATGCAGAAAGAGGAAATGTTTATGTTATCTATTACATATTACAATGTCCTTATGTAAATGCCTGAACACTGGCCAATGATTATACTATATGTCTTCATACGTGTGTGCGTGTGTGTATTTGAGTTTGTGTTTGTGTTAACAACTACAACAGCGATAACGACAACAGCATTAGCGATAACAATAGACGGGTAATCGCCGGAGAGATTGGTAAACATGATATTCCGGGTTTATTACTAATTATATTCTGGTAAAGATCATTAATTGAATACCTGGTGGGGGAGGGTGGACGAAAGAGGAAGCAAGAGGAAAAATTGAAAGAAATGAATTCCAAAGAGAACGATTAACGACATCAACAGCAACAACAACAAAAACGGCAACAATGGAGGGAAATGAAAATAAGCAAATAAATAATGAAAAACATGTAGAGTAGTTGTCGTCTGCTTTTCATGTATCTCGCAGCGAAAGGTCATCTCTTCTGTAAGTGTAATACATAATCTATGTTTGATTGTTGTATTTCTCACTGTTTATGTAATAAGGGAAAGATTTGTTGGAGCAGAGAGAAATGCAAGGAGAGAAATATGTGGGCGGTGTGAAAGAAACACACACACACACACATTTACATATGTACTCATGCATATATACAATATATATATAGAAGACATACACACATGTGCATAACACATTCTCGTATATGTGTATGTATATATATATATTATGTGTGTATATATATACATATATATATATATATATATATATATATATTATATATATATATATATATATTATATATATATATTATATATATATATATATAATATATATAATATACAGAGAGAGAGAGAGAGAGAGAGAAAGAGAAAGAAGGAGAAGGACAGATGGAAAGATATAGTGGGGAAAGATAGAGCTGTAGAGAACTGAGAAACAAATATAAGTGTGTGAATTTGTGTTTGGGTGTAACAAATTTATAATAATAAAGCCCATACGGAGCATTGTTAAACAACAGAAGAAAATATGTTGGTATTTAGGCATAACAATACCTTATTCATTGCAAGGAACCGAAATAAACGACAACACCACATCAACAGGATTTTTCTAAATACAATGTATATAAACTCTGCCATTCAACGATTTATTGTTCTAAAATACTTAACCAAGTTTCTTCCTAAAGAATTAGTTTACTTTGAGTGACATTTCTGACTAACTCGTTTTGTATCTCCAGCTAAAACAGAAGATTGGTCAAAGGCAGCAAGCTGGCAGAATCGTTAGCACGCCGGCCAAAATGCCTAGAGGCATTTCGTCCCTCTTGACATTCTGTGTTCAAATTCCGCCTAGGCCAACTTTGCTTTCATCCTTGCGGAATCGATAAAATAAGTACCAGTTGAGCACCGGGGTCGATGTAATCGACTTACTCCACCGTCTCCACCGAAACTGCTGGCCTTGTGCCAACATAGTAGAGTTGCTTGGTCTTTGTTTTTTTTTATCTCTTTAACTCTCGTATGATATGAGTGCAAGGTCTATCTCACTTTCTCTCTTTCCCTTCATCTCTCTTTCTTTCGCCCTATATCTCTCTCTGTCACTCCTTTCTACGTGCTCCAGTCACCCGCCAGTAACAAATTGAAATAGTGAAGGGAATATTTCATCTTTTCAATATGTATATGTAATCATAGACAAGCAAACCTATATATGTATGTGTGCATGTGCAAACACACACTGAGACACATACACACACACAGACACAGATACATTCACACTACACACACACACAGACACACACACATATACACACACAAATACACCTTCCTATATGTATGTATTTGATAATCACTTTTATATATCAATACGTGGATCTTTTCCTTTTGAACGGCACTTTGTAACGTAATTTCTAGGTAACTAAAAAGTTTTAAACTTCGTATACTGGTAGAATGTGTTTATAAAACATCATTTTCTCTTGGCTTTATTGAGAAAATTCTATAGTTTGTAGGATATTTCGTCTGAAATTACTTGCACTTCGTCAATTTTAACCAATCACTGGAGTCCATTTAGGTAAATAACATTCTGTGCATAATGAATATTCCTTCCTCTAAGAAACAGATTGGGTTTATTTTCATTTGTGAAGAAAAAAGATACCCTTCCTCAACCCCTAACCCTAACTCTAACTCTAACCCTAAATCTAAAATAGATTGAAATGCAATAGATCGATTCTAGGGTTATAATTATGGGTGACAATTTCATACGACACCGTTACGGAAAATGGGATATTTTTCTAGCGGTGTCAAATGAAAATGTCATCCATAATTATGGCCCTAGTATCGATCTATTGCATTTCAATCTATTTTAGATTTAGGGTTATGGTTAGGGGTTGGGGAAGGGTATCTTTTTTTCTTCACAAATGTAAATAAACCCAATCTGTTTCTTAAAGGAGGGACATATTCATACAGCACAGAATGTTATTTACCTAAATGGACTCCATTGATTGATTAAAATTGCCGAAGTGCAAGTAATTTCAGACGAAATATCTTACAAACTATAGAATTTTCTCAATAAAGCCAAGAGAAAATGATGTTTTATAAACACATTCTACCAGTATACGAAGTTTAAAACTTTTTAGTTACCTAGAAATTATGTTACAAAGTGCCGTTCAAAAGGAAAAGATCCCAATACGTTTCTTTGACATATGTATGCATACACTATATCTAAAAGAAAAAAGATAGTGATGGCCACGGTTAGAACATAGATCTTTGATGGTAGCTTATCCTTAGTCCAATCCATGATCAAAGACCTTTGATCCGGTAGACTTATGATGAAACATTTCCCTGATTCAAAACCTCTCTCATCCAGTTGACCTATTACCAAAGACGTTCCAGCCGTGACTATCACTTTTTCTGTGAGTGTATTCTATCCGGGATACTTTATACAACGTCTATTTTTAATATGCTAGGTGGCAATTCAAAGATTTTCCCTGTTGTCTTTTGTGAGACTCATTTTACTGTTAATGTTAGTGGAAACTCTATATGATACAATGAGCGCATTTGTTTATTGCACTGTTGAATTAAGTTCAAATAAACTGATATAAGCAACAAAACATACACATTAAGTTAGAGGTTACGACGACGAGGTTTCCAGTTGATTCGATCAACAGAAGAGCCTGCTCGTGAAATTAACGTGCAAGTGGCTGAATACTCTACAGACACGCGTACCCTTAACATAGTTGTCAGGGAAATTCAGCGTCACACGGAAATTCAAGTACCACTCATTTTTGCCAGCTGAGTGGACTGGAACGACGTGAAATAAAGCGTCTTGCTCAAGAACACAACACGTCACCAGTAATCGAACTCACGACCTTAAGATCGTGAGCCGAATACCCAAACCACTAAGCCACGCACTTTCATGACAGCAATAACAACGATTGCTGCAATAGTAGTGACAGCAGCAACGAAACATAACACTAAGAAAACCGAGTACAAAAGCGACAACAATCCTTTCCACTAATAGGCACAAGGCTCGAATGTTTGGTGGGGGTGGGGGAGCTAGTCGATGTAATTGACCCCAGCGTTTAAACGGTACTTATTTCGTCAACACCAAAAAGCTGAAAGGTACGGTCGACCTCGGCGTCGAACTCAGAACGTGAAGACGGATGAAATGCTGTCTAAACGTTTTAACCGGCGTTTCAACGATTCTGCCAGCTCGTCATCTTAACAACTTTTGTAATAATAATAAAACTACAATAAGTAAAGGCAAAATGGAATTGGTGGGACAAGAGGAGATAATTAGTACGGAAAGTCATTGAAAAGGTCGCAGAATGTGTGACGAAAGAACTTGCCTTGATGCAGTACCAGACAGTGGCTCTCATGGCTTCTCATCTTAACTGATTGGAAGTGTTATCATGTACATTGTTTGGTCTTGATATAAAAGATGGGCTACAGCAAATATTCTACTCAATACCACAGATTTGCTTGTCAGTTATTTGACCATAACCAGTTGACCATGTCCCTTAGTGGCTGACGATATGTGCATCTCTGACCAAGAGCAGTAGTGAGGGAGCATCATAGCTGTGTGTTGAAAGGAATTCTTAGAGGTTTGGATAATTCACCTTTGGAAAAATGGGTGGTTCATTCAACATCCTTAAGCAATCCTTATTCAAGGAACCTTTTGTGCGGGATGGGCTGCTCGACCAGAAGAAAATTCTAACCGGGCCTCACCAGCAAGGTCATGCGCTGTTTATCTTGATATGAGATCACCATGTCGCGCACATATGGTTGTGATGCATGTGCCTGGTGTACCCTTATCAGACGGGTTGTCATGATGGGTATACTGGGCTTCGTATATTTTACCCCAGTGTCACTTTGATGGCATGCACTGCTCTCTCACTCAATCATCATCATCATCATAATAATAATAATAATAATAATAATAATAATAATAATAATAATAATAATAATAATGATGATGATGATGATGATATGATGATGATGATGATGATGATAAAGCTAAAGTGAAGCTCAAGTAAATAGTGCGAGTGTTTTATCGGCAAAAATGACCATTCCCACGTATACAATAATAATCCTTTCTACATAGGCACAAGGCCTGAAATTTTGGGGATGGAGACTAGTCAGCAACATTGAACCTAGTTCTTGGGAGGTCTTTGCTTTACAGACCTCGAAAGGAAGAAAGGCAAAGACAACCATGGTGAAATTTGAACTCAGAACATGAAGACGAACGAAATGCTGCCTAAGCATTTTAACGATTCTACCAGCTCGTCGCCGTAACAACAACAATAGTAATAACATTAACAATAATGCAACTATAATTATAATGACAACAAAAAACAATAGCCTCAGTATAAGGAATATAATCGGATTAGTTTAATCTGGTTTTATATTCTGTGTATTTAAAGGCACAACAGGGCCAATATACTTTTGTTAAACATTATTTCATCTTTGTAGCATTCTCGCACTTCCGGTTACTGCATGATAAACGATGAAGGTGACTTCCTGGTGCGTACTCACAAACACACACACGCACACACATGTATGTATGTATGTATGTATGTATGTATGTATGTATGTTGTATGTATGTATGTATGTATGTTTGTATGTAAATATCCATACACAAACACATACGCTCGTGCAAACATATACAATTATGTGTATATGTATGCGAGTATCAATGTTGTATGTCTTTAAAACCTGTATATACACACGTGTGGACGCTCGCACATATGAATTCTTTAGAATTCTTCTGGGAGCTTTAGGATGGATTCTAAAGGGCTTTAAACACGACTGGTCTTGTTTTCAAATACATAAATACACACACACACACACACACATGAATGTGTGTGTGTGTGTGTGTGTGTGTGTGTGTGTGTGTGTGTGTGGTGTGTGTGTGTGTGTGTGTGTGTTTGCGTGTGAGTGTATTCTGCTAAACGTGTTTTTTTTTTCTTTCTGTCTTTGACATGTAACTGTTCATGAAGAACGGGAAATGAATCGACTTGACTGTTTCAGCGGGACTACCAATTCTATGGGCACAACTTTTCCCTACACACCGTAAATAGACACGCCGGAGCGCACATACATATATGTGTGTGTGCGTGTGCATGCGTATGCGTGCGTGTATGAGTGTGTGTGTGTGTGTGTATATATATATATATATATATAGACATGCATATGCATGTGTATGTGTGCTCACGTACACGAGTATGCTTGTGGGTGTTCAGAAACTGATACAGAAGAGGGGTGAAAGAAAACGGTGGTAGTGAGTTGATGGAATCGGTGCTGCTAAAGATAGAAAAGGAATGATAATGGAACTTACATTGCTATGGAGATACAGAGACAGAGAAAGAGGAAGAAATAATGAAACGAATATTAATGGAGGAAAAGAGAGAAAGCAGACGACTTAACACGTGACCAGCAGACATGACAACAAAACGCAATATTTATGTTCTTCGCCCTCTTACTGCTGTTTTATGATGTCATTTTTGAAATGGCATTATGTTTGTTTGATTTATGATATGTTATAGTTGTAATATCATTATGTTTTTTTTCTGCTATTAAGGTTTTTGTTTTCTTTTTTATGATATGTCATAGTCGTAATATGTTCGTTACATGTACTTTTATGACATCTCATGGTCGTAAAGCCAGTATGATTTTTATTTATTTTTTTTTTTTATATTGCAGGTGTTTTATGATATGTCATAGTAGTGATGAATATCATCGTTTGTCTCTTACTGATGTTTTTCATAATGATATATCATAATGGTAATATAACTGCGTTTGTTAGGGCGGCGAGTTGGCAGAAACATTAGCACGCCGGGCGATATGCGTAACCGTATTTCGTCTGCCGTTACGTTCTGAGTTCAAATTCCGCCGAGGTCGACTTTGCCTTTCATCCTTTCGGGGTCGATTAAATAAGTACCAGTTACGCACTGGAGTCGATATAATCGACTTAATTCGTTTGTCTGTCCTTGTTTGTCCTCTCTGTGTTTCGCCCCTTGTGGGTAATAAAGAAATAGGTATTTCGTCTACCGCTACGTTCTAAGTTCAAATTCTGCCGAGGTCGACTTTGCCTTTCATCCTTTTGGGGTCGATTAAATTACCAGTTACGCACTGGGGTCGATGTTATCGACTTAATCCGTTTGTCTCCTTGTTCGTTCCCTCTGTGTTTAGCCCCTTGTGGGTAGTAAAGAAATAGGTATTTTGTCTGTCTTTACGTTCTGAGTTCAAATTCGCCGAGGTCGTCTTTGCCTTTCATCCTTTCGTGGTCGATAAATTAAGTACCAGTTACGCATTGGGGCCGATGTAATCGACTTAATCCCTTTGTCTGTCCTTGTTTTTCCCCTCTATGTTAAGCCCCTTGTGGGCAATAAAGAAATAAAAAACGTTAGCACACTGAGTGAAATGCTTAGCAGTATTTCGTCTGTCTTTATGTTCTGAGTTCAAATTCCCCCGAGGTCGTCTTTGCTTTTCATCCTTTCGGGGTCGACAAATTAAATACCAGTTGCGTACTAGAGTCTATCTAATCGACTGCCCCCTTCCCCCAAAATTTAGGGCCTTGTGCCTAGAGTAGAAAAGAAAAGAATATAACTGTGTTTGTTAGGATGGCGCGTTGGCAGAATCGTTAGCATGTCGGGCAAAATGTTTAGCGGCATTTTGTCTATCTTTACGTTCTAAGTTCAAATTCCATGGAGGTCCTCATTTCCTTTCATCCTTCTCGGAAACATTGGGGTCGAAGTAATTGACTTAACCCCTCCTCGAAATTGCTGGCTTGTACTAAAATTTGAAATCAATACCACTATGTCTGCTGCTAATTTTTTTAGTGGTATGTCGCAGTTATATTACCATTGCTATTGTTGAACCCCAGTTCAATGCTGATTGAACAAACTCTCATGTTTTTTAGAGACTGTAGGACCTCAATATCGTGTCATTTCTTTATTTACATCAGTAGAATGAGATCTGAAGAAAAATGGCAGCTATTTCTAAAAGTTTTTTTCTTTATCTTTTATCGGCTAGCTGGAGCTCCGCCTTGAAGGATTTCAGTCGAATGAATCGATCCCGGTAACTTATTTTTTAAAGCGTGAGACTTATTCGAACGGCGATCGGTCTCTTATAGCAATTCGTTAAGTTTCGGGAACGTAAACAAATCAACAACGGTTTTTGAGCGCTGGTGGGGAACACAGACGCATATACGTACATACATGTGTGTGTGTGTGTGCTTATATATATATATATATATATATATATATATATAATATATATGCATACATGCACATACACAGACACACACATACATGTATGCAATGGGCTTCTTTCAGTTTTTGTCTACCAAATCCACTCACAAGGCTTTGGTCGGCTCAGGACTATAATAAAAGAAACCTGCCCAAAGTGCCATGCGGTGGGACTGAACCCGGAACCATGTGGCTGGGAAGCGAACTTCTTTCCACACAGCCACGCCTGCGCCCTTCTACTTTTTTCTCTATATTTTCATATAACTGCCTTGCAGTTTACTTAGGAACGGCAAAGTTCTTAAATCTATCATAAAGTTACTAGATCTCCATGGTCTCATCTTCAGAATGAACGAATGTTGGAGTATGTTGCTGTCTCTTTGTAGTGGATGAGGTCAACGTAACTGTTGTAGATATCATCTCTGGAATTTGCGATTTAACAGTTAACTTCATTTATAATCGGCCAAGTGTTTTATTTGTTCAGCAACTGGTGAATTCTGTCTGTATTTAATTTAGGATTATGTTGTGCTATGAGAAACATTTTCTTTATCAATTGTTTATTTTTGTATGGATTTATCTTTCTGAATCCTTATGAATTTGTTTCTCTCAATGAGTTAACAGTTATTTATTTACTTATTTATCTATTATGATTTTTCGGTGGGGGGGGGGGGTTAAGAAGCTTGCCTTCTCAACCAAATGGGACATTGGGCAAGTA
>NW_021826009.1:0-10000 GCF_006345805.1 Octopus sinensis | reverse complement strand
TACTGCCGACAAGGGGTTAAACATAGAGGGGACAAAAAAGAACAGACAAAGGGATTAAGTCGATTACATCGACCTCAGTGCGAAACTGGTACTTTATTTAATTGACCCCGAAAGGATGAAAGGCCAAGTCGACCTCGGCAGAGTTCTGTTTTGACACGAATAACTGAAATGAAAGAACTACGAAGACCTACACCCCCCCTCATATACACGCACATACTCACACACATACACATCGAAGCATGCGTACGTGTGAACACAATTACCGCGGTAATTTTATTTTAACTTTTATTCGTACTTTTCAATATCATTTACATATTTTGAATATTCTAAATTAACACTCAAAAGTTCTATAATTCTGGAATTAGAAATAAAATGAAAATATGGAAGAGAGTAGAATAGAAAACCAAACTCACAAATACATATTGAACTAGTAAAGTCGATGTATTTTCGCTGAAAATTTTTGAAAAAGATAAGGCTAAAAAATTGCTTCTTTTTTCCGGCGGATATTTACAGTTTCTGCAATTTTCGCTAAAACCATTTCGCCTAGATTAAATGCAATGCATTGTTCGGAAATGAAATTTCGTTATTCGCTGGAAAACATAATTATATCGATATCAACGATGTCTTAAACAAATTTGTAAATAATTTTGTTACGTACATGCGAGAATTCGTTGTTTGTTGGAAGAAGCGAGACTAAACAAAAGGATAAAAATGAGAATGAGAAAGGAAGGAGGATGAGGGAGAGAGGGGAGGAGAAGAGGAAGAAGAAGGAGGAGAAGAAGAGGAAGAGAAGAGGAAGAAGAAGAAGAAGAAGAAGAAGAGAAGAAGAAGAAGAAGAAGAAGAAGAAGAAGAGAAGAAGAAGAAGAAGAAGAAGAAGAAGAAGAAGAAGAAGAAGAAGAAGAAGAATATGGAAGAAATAAAGTAAAAAATAAAAAGAAAACGGAAATAACAAAGACAACTTTGAAAACGAAAATGTAGAAAACCTTGAACAAGATGGAGGCAAAGAAGATAAAGAAAATGGACGGAGCAAAAAAAAAAAGGATAGAGAAAAATGCGAAAACCAAAAGAATAAGGAAAATGGAACAAAAGTAGAAAGAGAACAAAACGCAAGAAAAGAAGAATACAAAACGTAAAAAGTAAAGAAGCAGATGATGAATAACAAGAAAAAGGATCTTTTTGAGTATTTGCCACAAGGTCATCGAAGCATGGATATTAAATTATTTCAATGACGAAAACGAGAAAAAGACAAAACTATCCAACTACTTTTACAGAAGAATTTCGTTAAAAATTCGTAAGTTTTCAGCTTCTGTCTATAAAGTAATTTGACTTTGTTGTTGTTGTTGTTGTTGCTGTTGTTGTTGTTGTTGTTATTGCTATCGTTATTTCTACTGCAACGAGCAACGAAGAAGAAGCTCCGCAGCTAGTTCAATAAATCCCTTCTGGTTACGATAAACGCCCATAAAGCGGCGAGCTGGCAGAACCGTTAGCACGCCGGGCGAAATGCGTAGCCGTATTTCGTCTGCCGTTACGTTCTGAGTTCAAATTCCGCCGAGGTCGACTTTGCCTTTCATCCTTTCGGGGTGGATAAATTAAGTACCAGTTACGCACTGAGGTCGATGTAATCGACTTAATCCGTTTGTCTGTCCTTGTTTGTCCCCTCTATGTTTAGCCCCTTGTGGGCAGTAAAGAAATAGGTATTTCGTCTGCCGTTACGATCTGAGTTCAAATTCCACCGAAGTCGACTTTGCCTTTCATCCTTTCGGGGTCGATGTAATCGACTTAATCCGTTTGTCTGTCCTTGTTTGTGCCCTCTGTGTTTAGCCCCTTGTGGGTTGTAAAGAAATAGGTATTTCGTCCGCCGTTACGATCTGAGTTCAAATTCCGCCGAGGTCGACTTTGCCTTTCATCCTTTCGGGGTCGATAAATTAAGTACCAGTTACGCACTGGGGTCGATGTAATCGACTTAATCCGTTTGTCTGTCCTTGTTTTTCCCCTCTGTGTTTAGCCCTTTGTGGGTTGTAAAGAAATAGGTATTTCGTCTGCCGTTACGATCTGAGTTCAAATTCCGCCGAGGTCGACTTTGCCTTTCATCCTTTCGGGGTCGATAAATTACGTACCAGTTACGCACTGGGGTCGATGTAATCGACTTAATCCGTTTGTCTGTCCTTGTTTTTCCCCTCTTTGTTTAGCCCTTTGTGGGTTGTAAAGAAATAGGTATTTCGTCTGCCGTTACGATCTGAGTTCAAATTCCACCGAGGTCGACTTTGCCTTTCATCCTTTCAGGATCGATAAATTAAGTACCAGTTACGCACAGGGGTCGATGTAATCGACTTAATCCGTTTGTCTGTCCTTGTTTTTCCCCTCTGTGTTTAGCCCTTTGTGGGTTGTAAAGAAATAGGTATTTCGTCTGCCGTTACGATCTGAGTTCAAATTCCGCCGAGGTCGACTTTGCCTTTCATCCTTTCGGGGTCGATAAATTAAGTACCAGTTACGCACAGGGGTCGATGTAATCGACTTAATCCGTTTGTCTGTCCTTGTTTTTCCCCTCTGTGTTTAGCCCTTTGTGGGTTGTAAAGAAATAGGTATTTCGTCTGCCGTTACGATCTGAGTTCAAATTCCGCCGAGGTCGACTTTGCCTTTCATCCTTTCGGGGTCGATAAATTACGTACCAGTTACGCACTGCGGTCGATGTAATCGACTTAATCCGTTTGTCTGTCCTTGTTTTTCCCCTCTGGGTTAGCCCCTTGTCGGTTGTAAAGAAATAGGTATTTCGTCTGTCGCTACGTTCTGAGTTCAAATTCCGCCGAGGTCGACTTTGCCTTTCATCCTTTCGGGGTCGATGAATTAAGTACCAGTTACGCACTGGGGTCGATGTAATCGATTCAATCCGTTTGTCTGACCTTGTTTATTCTCTCTATGTTTAACCCCTTGAGGGTAATAAAGTAACAGATAAACGCCCATATATTTCTGGGGTGGGGTGGGGGGTTGTGTTTTGGAAAATGACGCGAAGCAAAGTTAACCACGCCGGATTAAGAAAACTTAATATACAAAGACTTTCGTCAGAAGTCTTGAGCCTAAAAAAAAATGGAACAAGACTTCTGATGAAGGTACAAGATTTCAAGGCTCAAAGGTCTTGAAGGCTTAAAACTTTTCATACACCCCTCGTCAAGAACCGGAACATATACCACAAGGCTTTATTTTTCCTATGCTCTGAAGATTCTGCCAGCTCTCCACTTAAAATATTTAGAAATGACAAGAAAATTCAGTGAAATATGAAGTTACAAATATAGTGTATCCTTGTTTATACATTTTGTAAAACCAATATTTTCCGGACGCCGAATGAACGCAAAACAAAGTTGACATTGGGGCAATTTGAACTCAGAACGTGAAGAGTTGGAAGAAATACTGCCATCACACTAAACCAGAAATAGAGTTAGAGTTTCAACTTAACCTAAAAATGGCTTAGGTCAAAAGCAACGTATTGCGTGTCCTCTCAAATGCTTGGCTGCCTCAGTTGTAATTACTAGGCCTTGGGTCTCTCTTGAGCCATAGGCCTCATAAATCCGGAGTTTACCCTGGTTTTTATAAGGTAAAAATTGACTGAGATTCCAACATTCGCTCTGAACAGTACACCAGTTAGTCGCAGACTAAACTTACCATGTATTTCTGGAATTTATCTGCAGATGAGTGGAGTTGAAATATGGTGAAAGTAACGAACTAGCCGAACCAGGAATCGAAATCAGGATCCTTAAAAATGTGTCATACGTAAATCTGTGTAATCTTTTAAATATACCACGGGCACGGGTTTGAAAGTCAGATACACAACATTAATACATTTCTTTACTGCCCACAAGGGGCTAAACACAGAGGGGACATACAAGGACAGACAAACGAATTAAGTCCATTATATCGACCCCGGTGCGTAACTGGTACTTACTTTATCAACCCCGAAAGGATGAAAGGCAAAGTCGACCTCGGCGGAATTTGAACTCAGAACGTAACGGCAGACGAAATACGGCGACGCATTTCGCCCGGCGTGCTAACGATTCTGCCAGCTCGCCGCCTTATACACAACATTAATAGGTAGGGGGTCTGGTACGGTCCACCGAATGAAACAGATGGGAGTGTCCAAATACGAATGAGAATAGCTCGAGGTGTATAAACAAAACACACACCTTATGTATGTGAGTTCGATTTTCTTTAAATAAGAGTATGTCTTCACCTACGCAGAAAAGTCTTTTCTGAATTCTATAAAACATTAAATCGAAGCAGTCAACACATGAACTATAGTAAGAATGAAATCTAAAAGAAAAACAAATGAAATAAAGAAAATGCTTTTCGTACTGACAGAGATAACAAAAGATCTCTACGAAATTGATAAACAAACCTACCGTAGCTTAATCTCCAACACCATCACTACAACATATAAAATGATTTCACTTGTTTCGACGACATTAACGCCGAAACAAGAGAAGATTGTGACCGTTAAGATACAAAAGATAGAGTTTAATCGAAAGCAACATCTAAACTTATTAACGCTACCAAAATCTGATATAATAATCATTAGTAAATAGATTCTTAACGACATAATTCCTTACTCTACGTTAGTGTCCAGTGTAATCGCCCGGAATGAAAGTAACGCAGATTCTTTACATACGAATTCTTTGCTAAACAAAATAAAATACTGGTACATTGAACATAAGAATTGATATTGTAGATTACTATCTTTTGCGTTCCGAATGGATATACTCAATTCAGGAATAGAAGAATAGCTGTCTCCGGCATTACTGGTTCTAGAAGTAACATTATGTCGCATACTAGGAAACGTCGGTAGCTTGTGACAACCGGAATATCCTTTCCATTGGGTAATGATATATCGAAATTAATGATATATCGAAGATCGTATATACGATGGCTGTCCACTCGTGACCGAATGAGACCAACACTAACCAGTGCTCATACAAAATACAGAATGCTCATGCATGAGGTTACTGCACTTGCGATCCACTTTATACGAGCCTGCGCCTGAGGCCTCTATGCTCGCCACCCATGCACCAGAAAGTCAGCTCTCTGGCGATTACAGAACCTAAGACTTTAGGTCCAATAATGCATACACAAAACCGCAGAGATCCTCTCCACCCTACTAACATGTTCCAGAAACAATCCAGGACAAGGATGTCCGGGACTAAAATTTCCCTGTTTTATTCAATTGTCTATTTATCAATTTCTCTTTCTGTCACTGTGCGTGTCGTGTGTGTTTTATATATATAATATATATATTATATATATAATATATATTATATATATATATATATATATGTATGATGTTATGTGTGTGTGTTGTATTTTTATTTGCTTTAGCCATTTGACTGGGCCATGCTGGAGCACCGCCTTAGTCGAGCAAATCGACCCTAGGACTTATTCTTTGTCAACCTAGTACTCATTCTATCGGTCCCTCTTGCCGAACCGCTAAGTGACGGGGACGTAAACACACCAGCAACTGTTGTCAAGCGATGTTGGGGGGACAAACACAGACACACAAACATATACATATATGCATATATATATATATATACCTTTCATAGTTTTGAGTTTCACAAACAAAAACAAGCACCAATCGAGTGAGGTAGATCTGCAGACCCGTGAGAATATGGGACCCGATGCCTATTGGTATTTGCTCCGAAACGTTGGACAGACATGGGTATTAAGTCGATTACATCGACCCCAGTGCGTAACTGGTACTTAATTTATCGACCCCTAAAGGATGAAAGGCAAAGTCGACCTCGGCGGAATTTGAACTCAGAACGTAACGCAGACGAAATACCGCCAAGCATTTCGCCCGGCGTGCTAACGTTTCTGCCAGCTCGCCGCCTTTTACCGCATGGTTACCGATACGTCCCACACTTCCAGAAGCCCCCGAGGTCCAGATAAAAGTAAGAAAAAAAATATGAAGCAGATACTAATTTAGTACTTCCACCTGTACACTCAATTATCTTAGGTGTTTCAAATTTTTGTCGCTACATTGTAAGATTCAGTTATATTTCTAATTCATTTAGCCGACGGCTCAATAATTTACATTCCACTGGCTTTTCATTATTCAACAACCATGTTGGTTTAGATAAAGCTGTTATATGTAACATCCCGCTACTTCAAAATTTCCTAAGATTCTCAAGGATTTTCTGCGTAAAGGAGATTTCGAGGAAGATTCTGTCATTCCATCGTCGCTTTTTTGATTGACATTCTTTGCTGGTATTTTGTAGGACAAACAATAAATGCTTCTTATATAAGCATCGCAGCATGGCGTCTTGAAACGAAAGGAGAACACATTGATATTTAAGGGCCGTTGCTTAGCTTCTATTTAATAAAATTGATATTATAGTTAAAGGTTTTCTATTTACATTGAGCATCCTCCTCCAAAGTAGGAATAGCCACTAAAAGAATGATTCACCTGCTATAAATAGTAACAATATATTCTAATTTCTTTACGTTCGCTGGACTTGATGAGAGCTCTTCAGAATTTTAATTTCTCTGAATAAGATTATCTCCCTTTCATCCCTATTTATTTTTCTGCGTTTTCTCGCAGCCATCCGATGTTTAAAAAATCTAATATTTTGGTGGGGTTGCCGGTTTAGTCGACGACGACCCGACCATGCAACAGATTATACTGGGTTACATGTTACCAGTAGCACTCGAAAGTGACCTGACATAATACACACACACACACACACATATATATATGAAAGGTATATATATATATATAAACTATGAAAGGTACATATATATATGCATATATGTATATGTTTGTGTGTCTGTGTTTGTCCCCCCCAACATCGCTTGACAACAGATGCTGGTGTGTTTACGTCCCCGTCACTTAGCGGTTCGGCAAGAGAGACCGATAGAATAGTTTTATTATGTTTTAAAGAATTATGTATAGATATGTAAAATCTTATGTGTCATTCCCCACCAGGGTTCATAGGGATCTCGGGTGATACTGGTTTAAGGCAAAAAAGAGAGCATTTACAGATTTTGGTTACCTAAATTGGTTGATGAATGCTAATATCTTTGCATGTTGTCTACATGTGTGTGGATAAACTTGCACTCGTATTGTGCGTGACATTAGGACATAAGTGCGAAGCCCATTACTGTTTATGTGTACGCATCCATATATATAGTTTTATATATACATGCATACACACACACACACACAAATATATATATATATGTGTGTGTGCGTGTGAATGTGTGTGAATATGTCTTTATCTCTATATCTGTCCCCTTCACCACCTGACGATCGGTGTTGGTCAGTTAACGTCTTCTTGACTTAGCCATTCGGCAAAAATTCCGACGGAATAAGTATAAGGATCTTATAACAAAATGTAAATACTTGGGTAGATTACATCAACTAAAATTATTTGAGGCGGTGCCCTAGCATGGGCGCAGACACGAGTAATATATATATATATATATATATATATATATATACATAAATGAGGGTGAAAAATTAGACATTGATTTAATAATACCATCAGTTTAACACCAAGTGGCTTAGCACATAAAAAACCAGGGAGACAATACAAATTTATACTTAAATATAAGAGAGTTACCGCTCACTTACCGGTAACTCTCTTATATGTATATATATATATATATAGATATATATATAATATATGTGTGTGTGTGTGTTGTGTGTGTGTGTGTGTGCGTGCGTTTATGTATGTATATATATATATATATATTTAGGTATGCATGTGTATATATTTATATATTTATATATATATATGCATTTATATATATACATTTATATGTGTTTGTATGTATGAGTGTGTGTTTGTGTTTGGTGAGTATGTGTGTGTCTGTGTGTGTGTGCATGTGAGTCTGTGTGTGTGATAATGTGCTTGTTGTGTTCACCTAGATACCCTGAAACGAACAAACCCTGGAAATATCCGTTCGGCAGCTGATATCTAAAACGGTGAACGATTTCTGCTTTGTCTCTTATATAACTCTATCGGGTCTGTTGTGGAGAAATCGTAATGCTGTCACTATTGGCACATTCCGCCAATATTCTGTGTACCTAAAAGTGTGGATAATTGCCTATGCGAATATCTCTACGCATCCCCAAATTCCAGGCCAAAAGGATCGTTTCGAAAACGAAAAACACTGATTCATTCATTCGTATAGCATAACACAGAGAACAACTCTCTTTTGGAACAGTGGATCTCGAAGCACATGATGCTACAAATAAAAGCATACAAATATTGGATTGAAAAACCTTTTGCACATAACAAGTCGAATTGTTTACAAATTTCCAAAACGATTTTTCAACTCGGTATTTATATACTGTTATTTATATAGCTTTATGCACTTCGAGATCCACTCTTCCGAAAAATAATCATTACATTACAGTCGTCAGAAATGTTTATTCTTTCTCTCTCTCACTAATTGACTATCTGCCTCTGTCTCTCTTACTGTTTCTCTCTCCCTTTCTGTCTTCCTCTCTTTCCTCAATTGATATAACAGCGACATCAACTGCTTTGAAGTAACCACCCGTTTTTACTATATATACACACCCACAGCTGAAAACACAGTCCTGAAAGCATATTTCCTGCACATACCCCCTGCATTAACCACTTCTCTTTAATCGTTTTTACCGAGCATCAAAGCTTTGGACACGCAACCCCGCTCCATACCAACACATTTCCGACTGACGGCCACTGATGGATGTTTAATCTACGCATTAAAAAGAAATAAAAATACATCTATCGATCATATGAGGCTCGAGGGACCAAGCATAAGGTCAAAGAAACAACCACTACTCATCCTCTTATTGAACAATCTATAAAAAATAGTCGTATATTGTGGATAATGCACAAATAATGGCCTTATTACTATTTACATAAAAAACATGGAGATTGAGGGGTGTGTTTAAATATATAAAAACGCATATGCATACATACATACATACAGACAGACAAATGGATAGATAGACAGAGAGACAGATAGATAGATGAATTATATATATATATATATATATATATATATACACGAATACACACACACGCACACACACATGTACATACACACACGCACACACACATGTATCTATCTATATATATGTATATATATATATATATATACATATATATATATATATATATATAGATATATATATGTATAAGATAGATAGATAAATAGATAGAGAGATAGATAGATAGATAGATAGATAGATAGATAGATAGATAGATAGATAGATAGATAGATAGATAGATAGATAGATAGAGGCACTCTGTCAGTTACGACATCGAGAGATCCAGTTGATCCAGTCAACGGAACAGCCTGCTCGGGGAATTACGGCCGTTTCAAGCGGCTCAATTTAATTAATAAAGGAGACGACGGGGGTTCCTGTTGATCCAATCACCGGAACAGCCTACCCGTGAAATTATTGTGCAAATGGCTGAGCACTCCACAGACACGTGTAGTGTAATTCTCAGGGAGATTCAGGGTGATGCAGAGTGTGTCGAAGCTGCACCTTTGAAATGCAGGTACTACTCATTCTTAATACACACACATATATAGCACGTAAAAACAGCTTTTGAGCGTGCTCATTGTCAGAATGGCCTGACTGACCGTCGTGCCGGTGGCTCGAAAAAGCACCCACTACACTCTCGGAGTGGTTGGCGTTAGGAAGGGCATCCAGCTGTAGGAACTTTGCCAGATCAGATTGAGCCTGGTGCAGTCTCTGGCTCACCAGTTCAGTTCTCAGACAAACCTTCCAACCCATGCCTGCATGAAAATCGGACGTAAAACGATGATAGTATATATCTGTCTGTCTATCTATCTATCTATCTATCTATCTATCTATCTATCTATCTATCTATCTATCTATCTATTTATCTATCATGAACCCAGAATTGAAAACAGAGGTTACCCACTTGCAAATAAATGTGGAAACATATAACAATATTGACCAAGGTACCGTGGTCTTTTTCGTAGGCATTTCTT
>NW_021826008.1:0-13863 GCF_006345805.1 Octopus sinensis | reverse complement strand
AGCTAGCTTAAGTTAAATTTTGTTTCTTTTAATAAATAGTGTTGATTATAACATACAGACTTTTGTTATACAGTCCCGTACAAATGTTAGAGGCACCCTATTTTTTTCCTAAAAAAGGCACTTATTTGTCATTTTTTGAAAAAAGTTTTTTGTTAATAACAAACTATTGAATAAAAAATCTTAACCTAAAATTTTTGAGCACATTTAGTTTATAATGTGTATTTACTAAGAAACTCAAAATAATACATCGTTCATATGTTAGAGGCACATTTCAATAACGAAAGACAAAATTATCCAAAAATTTAATATTTAGTCATTCCTCCATTATTTATGACTACCGAAGATATTCTTCTTGGAATTGACTCAAAAAGCTTAATAACCACACCTGTATCAATGTTTTCCCAGGCCTTCTTTGTTTCATTCCATAATTTTTGAATCGTTGATGCTCCACAATTTTTAACTTCTTTTTTAAAATTGCCCATAGATTTTCAATTATATTTAAGTCAGGAGATTGACTTGGCCATTTTTCCATGAGTTTTATGTTGTTTTCGGCCATAAACGCTCTAGTGGATTTTGATGTATGACATGTTGCTCCATCTTGTTGAAGAAAATAATTTTCTTCATAAAAATTTTCAAATCCTTCTTTTATAACGCGTTGATATTCGGCGGAGTCAACTGTTTTTCGGCAAAGGACAATTGATCTTTGCCCATTGCTTTTAATTGCTCCCCATATCGTAATTGATAAAGGGAATTTCACAGTTTAAATTGAATATTCTTTCTGTAATTTTGATCCAGGGGGTCTTCTTATGTATTGCCTAGACATTTGATTTAACTGAATCCGGCATTCATCAGAAAATATCACTAAATTCCAGTCGTCTTGATTCCACGGAATTTTAGTAAGACACCATGTATACCTTTTTCAACCTGAGATGCAGTCAATTTTGGTTTTTTCACTGCAATGCGTCCGATTCCCAAATCTTTGGATATTTTCACCTAAGATTCGCCAAATTTTAATTTTTCGATGACGAGAAACCTGTTATAAACTGATACACGAGGCATTTGAATTTTTTATTAGAATTAATAATAATAAATTATAGAATTATTGCTTTTTACATAGGTGCCTCTAACATATGAGCGACCAATTATTTTTTGTTTTCAAGTTTGAGAATACTATCGGTCGAATATTTATAAAAACTTTGGAAATGTTTAATTTCCTTTAAAAACTTAAATTATTCTTTGAAATCTTTCGAAAAATAATAAATAAGTGCCTTTTTAGGGAAAAAATAGGGTGCCTCTAACATTTGGACGGGACTGTATAATTTTTTTTCCTCATGATAGTTGTCTTTTTTTGTTATATAATTAATTCCAATAAATGGGGTGCATTTTATAATTAATTTTTTACTAATTATTTTTGTAAATAATCAATAACTAAAATAAATTACCAATTTTTGCTGGTACGATTATAAATTCTCGATTTTACTTTATTTCGTAAAACCGATCGGGAAGCCGAACAACCACTGTTTCCTCTTTAGCCTTGTACTCGTCTCAGTTCACTCTCCCTCAGTTCAGTTTTAGACATTGTACAAGCAACATGGCGAGTAAGTTATACCGCAACGTTCAAAAAAGTCATCAAAGTGAAATTTCTGATTTTTGTCAGCGCAAAATTTTAGATGCTTACTATATTTGATTACTTCATTTTTCCAGATATTTTGGCCCTAAAGTTGCCTGCGTGTTATATTCGACTGCACGTTAAAATCGAAAAAATATGATGATCTATAAAGTTTTTGCTGTCAAATAATTATTTATTAGCTAACCAACATAATTGAATATTGTTGATAAAAAGAATATTGTTGATATCTTAATTTTTAGGCTAGTTTTTCCTGTCTTCCTAACTAGTAAAATAAACAAATTTTCATTGTATTACTTTAAATGTATTTCAAGCACATAACACACACTGAAGAAGAGAAAATTATTGGATACCATTTCATGTTCCTCACAAAATAGTGGAATTGCTCACACAAAACAAACGATTAGCCATCAAACTAATATAAGAAGACACAAATGCAATCATTGTCACATCCAACGGTAATAAAGTATCCGAAACGTTTATATACTTCTGTTCATTATTTCATGTATCCGACTCAATACTACCGCAAATATGATTGGGGTCCCTCATATTATCAGAATAACTAATTGCGTTTTTTATTCATTGTCCTTTGTTTCATATTTAGTCTCATTTAGTGACATTATTTGTTCTACTATTTAGCAGAGAACTGTGTCTTCATTTGTGTTCTAAACATAAATGTTCATATGGTGCTGTTTGTTCTCAATGATGTATTAACTTCTGAAAAAAATTATTCAAATTAAAATTTATTGAATTTTTTTTCTCCCAGTCAACACCTCAACAATATTGCAGTCTATGGATAAAATAATAATGCGTTCCTTTATAACTAAATTCGATGAATTCAAATTTAATGAAGTTCTTCAGAAAATTGAATGCGAATATGGCATTCATGAATCATACAAAAATTTCACACTTAAAGATAGAGTTTTATTTACCTACTAAATTTGGCGAGTAAACGGGGTTTGACTGCATTTATTTTTAAAAACGAATAAAAAAATCTTTAATTTTAGTCTTGCAAACAGGAATTCATCTTATTTTAAAAGAATGAATAAAAAGCGTAGTTCGCGAAATAGAAAATTCATTGCCTCAAATAATGAAATAAAGGCAAAATGCATGATTTTCCATATAATTTTGTGAAGAGATTAGGCGGGCTAGGTCCTCGGTGATGGATTCCACAGAGCCGCCAATGGTCGCGTCGTCCAGGCACCATAAATTGAATGGTGAGAGGATTGATCGTACAGCCTCGTCGATTGCTAAGGCGAATATAAATTTATTCTCAGGAATATATTTTTCTTTCCACATGAATATTGGTGTTGATTCTGTAATGGTCCAAGAGGGTCGCCTTGTTGGACTCCTGTTCGGGTACGGATGACTTTATCCCCAAAGATAAGTGAAGTTTCTTTCCCGTACGTGAGGAAGACAGGCTGGGAAATCTCCGAAGCCCTCTCGACCCATACCTCCATTATTCGGTTCCCTGCTTTGCGCAACCTTGGCCTAGAAGTTAACGTGGATAAATCGGAACTCCTAAACCTCAACTACCTTGAGGCGGATTTTCCGAATGTCAATATGATAATCCAAGGTTTCATCACTGGTGCACAAATAACCCAGCCATTAGAAGCAACCTTTCTTGGATGCCCTCTAAGCCCATCTGGCCTAAAGGCCCATCTGGCGAAGAAAGACATGTAATTCTGTAACCTCACAAGCAGACTCTTAGAGATAGACTCGCACATCGCTTTTTTCCTCATGAAAAGCAGTATACATATGCCGAAACTTCTGTACACGCTCCCGTGCCTGCTATACTCGCATTCAGACATTCTGTCTTCCTTGGAAAAATCATTGAAATCCTGCACGGAAGCAGTTCTGAACATTTCCTTTGACAAAATCGGTTGAACTCAAGCAAAACTTCCCGTCAGGGTCGGAGGAATGTACCAAAAATAATAATAATTTAAAATCTAAATGAATGAAGATTAAATAATTGAAAAAATGAATATAAATACACTTGCAAAATAAACTTTATAAAGATATTTTACCAGTAATCAGTTTAATTAATCTTCAAACAAATAAAAAAACGAAAAATTTTAAAATAAAACATGATAGCAAAGTAAAATTAAAAAAATTAACAGCATAAGCACACAACACAAGAAAATAATATAACGTGGACTTGATGTAATTAATTTATTGTATTTTATTCAATAAATCAAGAACATTTAAAAATTAGAATAAATAACATTTAATTTCACCGTCTATTAAATGAACCACGCAGTTGAATGGACCGACTACTTTGTATTAAAATAAAAATGTACTTTTTATAAAATAAATGACGATCGAATTATTTTAAGTTAATGGATAATATTATTTCTAATAAAAAAATTATTGTTACGCATTGCAGCATGGTTTTAGTGAAACTTTTTCTGCATAAAATACAACAAATTACCAATATCTTAATTCATATCGCAATAAAAATCTATTTAGAGTAAATAACTTGACTGTCAATTGAGAAGTGCACCCTCACTCGATTATCAGCAGGAAGAAGTGCAAAAACCTTACCATACACGATTGACTATATTCGGAAGATCCAATCGTTTTTATACCTGGGAGTCCAATTTCCTGAAAATGAAAAATGTAACGAAAAACGGTGCACACATATGATCATGTGCCTTATTAAATTTCGCCTACCCCCTGAGACGGTGCTATTCATTTTCCGAGTAGCTATTCTTCCTGTGCTGATGTATAGGCTGGAAGGGTAAATCTTGTCCCCTTTTAAGGCAAGAATTATTAAACTACTGGAAAAAACGAGGTGATTAGCGCTCAAGGTGGCCTTTGGCGTAAATCCGCGAGTTAAATTACCGAGCTGTCAGGAATTTTTTCCTATGATTGGTCACCTTGTAGAAAGCCAGTTCCGAAAGTTTGCAAAGAAGAGAATGAAATAGGTTGAGATCTTGTCCAGAAAGACCGGATAGATTTCTCAATGACCTGCCGTATCTCCGGGGACTTGGTCTCCGCCAAACTTGGGACCGGGCCTTGCGAGTCAAGCCTGTAAGCTAGCTTTAGAGCATAGCGCCGGATCTTTATGCATTTCTTGTTAATTTTCTCAAGATCTTTCGAGTAGTACCACGCTTCCATCTCGTACACCAAGCTTGATAGGATGGTTGCGTGGAACACGAAGAAAAAACTTCTTGGGTCCAGATGCATGCTTCCTAAGAGGCAGAGAGCTGCGATGGCTTTTGCTCTTTTTTTGACATGCAGACAGTAACTCTTCAACAGCCGGAATACAAGTAGCGAGTGTGAATATTCCTCTCGGGTGGACGGGAATAACAACACTCAGTCACTCCAACCGGACATGCTTATTTCACTCACTGCTCCTAAACTTTGTGCCCTTAGTTTTTACGGGAGGTTCCACATTTTGGCGGAAAGGTTCCTCCCTCCGTGCTTGGCGGAGAAGTATTCCCTTTCTCTCCCAGAATATAAAGACGCTGATTAAATCGTCGAATTGTAATTTTCCTTTATAATTATTAAATGTACTACAAATATTGCGTAGTAATAATAAGCCGTCTTTGTTCGGCTTCAGTTCATCACAAATTCAAAAAGTAAGTCAAGCATGTTTTTTTCAAATAAATGAAGAACAGAGACAAAATTCTTTACATTTCAGTTAAAGAAATTGTTGTGAATATTGTCCACATCATATACTTGTTTGACATAGCAATATCTTTCGAGCAAAACCACCTAAAACACATAGTTGACCCACCTAGTTTGACACTAATTACTGACTCAAGATAATTGCTAAAAATTTAAAAAACTTAACATTTTTTAACTCTACTCGTTGTATTTATATGTGTCAGAGTGTGGATGAATATCAGTTAATTTTCCGATCGATCGCAATGCATGTCTCACTTCACTCTCACAAAGTGCATAATCAATCACTCTTTTTCCAAAAGTTCGAGTCTGCATTTCATAAAATGTATCCATCGTTTGATTCCTTATTATTTCTGCTATCACACCTTGTATATAATCTTTTCCCAGTTTTTCAATCTCTCCCCCACCAAAGTAATTGATTGCTACATGCATGCCAACCAGCAACACCCCTAAAATTATAGGGTCTCTAAAATAATAATTTTCCGTGATAGTACACTTCGGTGTACCTTGTCCATTCGCTTCATCGTGTATAAGTGTTGAAGTGCATTGTTCAATGTTTGTGATAGGCATTTACTAGAAGGGGGATTGCTTCCTCCCCTGAAGCTTGCTATTGTAAGAACGTATTTGACGAAGTTCTCTGAATTGTATAAAATGTTCAATGGTTTTAATGTCTTCATATCCATTATGTTCATCAAATATTCACTTGCAATACGGTGTGCGTAATACAAGTCTTTTCTCTCGTATTTCCTGAATATGGTGTTATAAAAGAATGACAGGCTGATGCCATCAGTGAGCCCCTGGAAGTAAGATTTGAATTCTTCCTGATGAACCAGTTTATTGCACGGCTTAAACGAAGTGCTGGATTCAATATAGAAAAAGATGTTGACTTTTCAGCGCTTTTATATAAAGAAGTGTGCTCTGACGTTTCACTCCCAATATACGCGTGTTGTCCAGAGCCGGTCATAGACCACCTGTTGTACTCCTGTTTTACAAGCAAGGTTATATGTCCATTGCTTTCTTCTGATTTTCCGCACTCGTTCGTTAATGCCCAACAATATTTAACTCATGTGGTCAAAAAAGTCACTTTTGTTTTCAAAATGTACTGTGAGAATATCCTTTACAGCTTCGTTGTTAATGTGTATGTCTCTTTCATTCTATTATTAATCAGCCCCTTCAGCAATGTGTTTGTAGAGGAGGATAAATTGAGTAAAGAAGGCTTCTCAATTAGACTCGGGAAGCTGTTTATGGTGTTTCTGCCAAAAACTGGGCTACATGCGATCCTGGCCATGAGTCTTATTCTTTCACATTTGGTCTTGTTGTGTATGAAGCTCCAGAAGGACAGACTCTCCGTAATTGGGTCTGGGAATTGTCATATCAAGAATCTACATAGATTTGGCAGAACGGGCGGGGAGCAGTTTTTGTGAGGAATTGAATCGGGGTGATGTGCTTCTGGTTGTTAAGGTCTTTTGGCAGGTATAAATGCGTGAGTTGATTTTTTTGGTTTATTGTTTATATATATATGAGTTTATCTTTAGATGATTTTTGGCTGATTCCGGCGTAGAATTTCATGAGTTTACTCAATTCAGGTTTGAACTTTCTGTTCGAAGTCTGTACAATAGTGGCGGCGGGTCTGACTTTTGAGGGACTGTTTCACATGCGTTGGGCAGAACTTTTTTCCTTTTCAAGCGTTTTGATGTTTTTCCCATCTTTTCTTGGGATGCCCTCAGTTTCTTAGTGATTTTCAGAGTTAAGCCAATCAAAAATACTAGAGGCTTCAGTTTCCAAAGTTTTTTTTGTCTTCAACACTCTATTTCCCACCCAATTTTGAATCATCTTTCAACTGTGGGCTGAGAAAATCTACCTCTTTATACAAATTAAATTTTGGATTAGAAACGAACGTAGTAGGTGACCGATGATGATGAAACGGCCAGATACCAATTTGATAGTCAACCCTATAATAAGTCAATATGTGCAGTGAGTTATGAAAAACAAGCAGAAAAGAATATTGTCAGGCTTTCCAATTTTGATTGTGTAGCCGGTTGTATTGTCCTTTTTTTGATTGCACTTCTTTTTATCCTTATTTCAGCTATCTAGAGCAGGGGTGTCAAACTCATTTCGTTTCGAGGCCCGCATTTATAATAATTTCTCATTTAAGAGAAACTAAATTAAATCCGATCTCAAAAATGAAATCTTTTAACAACTTTGTGAAGTGATAACCAGCGGACTGGAATGTTTCAAGAAAGAATACAACCTAAAAGGCATTATCAATCTAATCATACAATTATTTCGAAGGTACAGTGACTCCTCTGAAATTGGCCATTTTTGGTTCCACGTGTTTTTGTGGTCAATTCGAGAAATGGCCAATTTGAGAAATAAAATCAATCTTTTGTGTAAATTAAATTTTGAATAAGAACAACTTTTATCCAGAAAATTTTAAGTAATTAAGCATTATTAATGTTCTTAAAGTAGAATTGGATGCCCATCTGCTTTTTTTGAGTTTTAATGACATTTTCCTTATAGCGCCTTATGGATGTAATCAATTGAACTTCATGTTCGTTCTCAATGTTTTTAGGAGCTCGTTTTCAATTTTAGTTAACTTAACCACAATGTCTTCTTTGTCAATTGAATCATTGGATTCTACTTCAGCTTCTACTTCTTCTTCATTTTTTATATTTTCAATATCCTCAACGTCTTGAAATGTATCATTTTCAGAATATTCAAAATTAAGAAATTTTTCGACTTCTAAGGGATCAAAAATGTCAGTTTTTTCTACTGCAATATCTTGAACTTCAACTACATGATTCTTTTTGAATGGGTTGCTTAAAATTCCGAAACAATTTGCAATCGTTTTTTCAGACACATCTTCCCAAGCCATTTTTACGAAAATTACAGTATCCTTTAGAGTTAACTTTTTGTAGGAACTGTATACTGAAATATTTTGCTGTTCCAACAAATCAGTCAAATACATTAACTTGTGTCAAGTAAAATGTGTTTTAAATGTTTTTATTATACCCAAATCTATAGGTTGAATAAGACCAGTACTATTTGGAGGAAAAAACAATATTTTTATGTTATCCAAATTTGATGGAACACAATGTGAAGGACAATTGTCCATGAGAAGTAAAATTTGCTTTTTTTCATTTTTGAGATGGTAATCAAAGTTTAATAGCCAGTTAGTAAAAATTGTTCCTGTCATCCAAGCTCGTTTTGAGCTATAATAATCAATGAAACATTTATAGTCATAAGATTTAAAGCATCTTGGCATTTTAGGTTTCGAGATCATCACAGGTTTCAATTTATGATTTCCACTCATATTTGAACATAGCATAATAGAAACACGATCTTTGAAATTTTTATATCCTTGAAATCTGTTTCTACAAATACTCTTCGAAGGAATCAGCTTGTAGTACAATCCCGTTTCGTCCAAGTTATAAATTTGATCGGCATTATAACTCTTTGATATTTCTATGAATTTTTCGATAAATAAGTCGACATCTACTGGATCATTAGTTCTCATTTCTCCATGTAACTTGGTCATTCGAAAACCATGCCTCTTTTTGAATTTATGAAGGTATCCATTTGAGTTTTTAAAATTATCCAGTTTTAATTCAGCTGCGAATAAATTAGCCTTATTTGAAATTAAAGCATCATTAAGAAAGCCACCTTAATCATAAATTAGTACAAATTACCTTTAGACTCAATCGAATCCATCCATTCAACTAACATAGCATCAAGCTGTGGGAACTTGAGTCTATGCGCATTTTTTGAAGATAGATTTTGTTTTTTACACTCTTTGAGAAAAAATCTTTTTTCAAAATAATATTATTAATTGTTTTTCTGGAAATCTTCTTTTTAAACAAATGGGAAAATCTATCAGCCAAATACTGACATGAAACATCTTCATTTTGATTTTTATAAGTTAAAATCTGTATTTTTTGATAAAAAGTGTATTAAGTTGCTTATTAACCAAGAAGCTCCAATGCGCAAATTGCACAATTAGCAATATTTGTTAGAGCCTGTAATTCAAATTTTAATATTTATGAAGAATTTCTCGAACTGATACAAGTAAAGATATCTTTATAAAACTACTACAAATTCTCTTTGAATATGGTCAGAGGGCATCCCCTCAACCACCGGCAGTTTAGTAAAGTGCTTACAGATATTAATAATTAGTTCAGCGACATTCCTTTTTATATTCTGCCTAATCACTACAAAAAGAATATTTAGATTAAAAACAGCTTATCTGTATTTATAAAAGATAATTTTTTCAGATAAATTTATTTGTACATCAAAAAGTAATTTACTTAAAAGGCAACAAATATTTGTTGCAAACTATTTCCACAAATCCCATCGGATATTCATATTTTCCAATAAATCTATGCATTATGTATTTTGTTCCTTCTTTATCATTTCTATTCACAAGATAATATCCAGGTCCAAATATTCCGACATTTTTTATATTCGAACCAATAAAATATCTAAGTTCGTTGACATCTGAATTCTCATATTCCAACCATCCAGCATTCAGAGCCTTCATATATGTGACATTCACTTGGTTATTTGTGATCAATATATGTAGAGACATTTTTTCACAAATCTGTTCAATGGGCTTAATGTCGTTCATTTGTGGTCTGAATGCGTTATGGTGAACCAAAAGTGCGATTACAGCTAAAATATAAACATACAAATTATACTAAATATAATTGAGGAAAGTACAAACGCGCTTGTTGAATGTGGTTTAACACAAGGTTTGTAAGGCTTTCTTTGAATTAGAGCTTTGATAGATTCAAGACTAAGGCTGTGTTCTGAAGGGGCATATGTTGGTGGATTTTCGATTATTTAGCTCTGTCAAGTAATTTCTGGTTTAGGACTAAGTAGTTGGCCTCTGATTGGGACAGAACGTCAAAACTGTCACTTGCAGGAGTTTCTCCTGTACGGTCATCTGTTTACGGGTTTGTTTTTGGAGTTCAATAATGGTTAACTGCATTGGAGTGGTCGCTATTACGGGTTGGTAATCAGTTTTGTGTTTTAATTCATCTATGAGTGTTATTTTTTGTAAATTTACTTTTTTTCTTTACGTTTCGAATGAGCTTTTTTATGCCATTTGGCATTTCTTAATGACGTTGTTATTCATTTTATTTTTAAAGAAAATTAATTTCCCAATTTGTCATTTTTTTGATATTGCTATTTAAGTCAACAAATTTAACTTTTTCAGAAGACGAGTGACCCAAGTTGCATTAAACTTGAATAAATTAATCTTAATTATTTAGTAAATTGGTGGCAGATGACTGTGGAACTTACTTAAACCAATATAGTATGACAAAAGATCTGTACGAACCAAAGAGAGTGAACCAAGCTCTGTTAATTGTGATGCAGTCTTTTCAATGTCATCTTGGAGTTAATTTGCTAAATAATGATTAAATACAACTTAATATTCCAGATCTCGAATGCCAGGGGTGGGTTTTTCTCTGACACAGTCATAAAATATCAAATTCATAATTCACTTCCACTTTAGTCCGGAAACGTTTTTATTTGTTTATAAAACGTGCTTCGACCCAGTGCTTACCTACGGGTTCGAGGGATGGTACCCTACTAGTGAGAGAAATGGCATTATCGCTAAGAATATTGATAGAGAAAACACTACTAACGTAGAGAAAGTGGTCAGGGGGCAGCATGAAGCTCAAGAAATCGACATCGAACCTCATCCCTGTGTTATAGAACCTGTTTTTCGAACAAGACTACTATCTTTACGAGCAATTATGGATCAAGTACAAACGGATGACAAACTGGAATGGATCCATGAAGCAGTTCAAGCTATTAAATCAAAATTCGATCGAATACCGTATGGAGGATGGCCTCTTATAACAAAAGCTTTCAATGAAAAGTTCTCTTCTACCAAGTCAGTTTCTAACATAAAGATGTTATTGAAAGTCAACGGAAAAAAGGCTAAAATTTCCATGGACAAATTATCTGATGCAAATGACCCAAAAACTGAAGTCTCCAATTTTAGAAAATGTTATGAGGAATTTTGTTCCCAAATTGAGAAAGTAAAATCAATCCCACGTGATTTACGAAAGCCAACAAGAAAAGTGCCTTATCAGTTACTAAAGAAGGAAATTTTAAATGGGATTAATTCAGCAATCTGGGAATTTTCCAAATCCAATTATCCAAAAAATTTAGATGACATTACAGATTTGTATATGCGGGGCAATAACTTAGAATACGGGAGATACGGCAGGCGGAAATGCGGCAGGCAAGAAAGCGACACACAAAAAAGATTTAATTAATTACCTTATTAAGCTGACCGTTTTTTCTTCAGCTTCGTTTTCCTCCTTCGGTTATCTATTTAAAAAAATTATTTTTGAATAATAAAAAAGTTTAGGAAAAGAGGCATACCGAAAATAAATTCTATCTTTACGAAAAACTCAAGTAAATAGTTAATATTTTACGCAAATTCTTCTGATTGCGCTGTCAATTGGTGGTAAATGTGTTAATGGTTGTGTTAATGTGGTTTCAACTATCAAAGTGTTTTTCAAAATCTGTTAATTGCACACTCTATTCAAGATCGTGCGTCAATTGGTGGTAAATTGTGTTAATGATTGTTGCTAATGTGGTTTCAACTATCAAGTGGTTTTTCTAAATCTGTTACTTGCACACTCTATTCAAGTCGTGCAATCTGTGATTGCATTCTGTCAAAGTCAAATATGATAATAGCTTTAATTTTGATTCATGGTCGATAATGATATATGCATTTAATTTTAAAGAGAAAAACATAGGATGAATTGAATTTCTTTATCGCGAATAATTGGGAGTTCATCATTGTAATATTCTCGCTGTCGTTTTCATCAAGGATATTCTAATACGTGAGATTTTTGCCTGAAGGTTTTAATGGACCTCATCATGAATGTCGAGGACATTCGCGTTGTCATTTTAATCAAAATGCAGAAAATAATTTTTGATTTTTTGGGGGGAAGGTTTTAAGGACTTTTCATGTAAGTCGAGGACATTGTAGTTGTTCATTTTAACCAAATGCAGAAATTTTTTTTTAATTTTTTTTGGGGGGGAAGGTTTTAAGGACTCATCATGTAAGTTGAGGACATTGTAGTTGTTCATTTTAACCAAAATGCAGAAAATTTTTTTTTAATTTTTTTTGGGGGGAAGGTTTTAAGGACTTCATCATGTAAGTCGAGGACATTGTAGTTTTCATTTTAACCAAAATGCAGAAAATTTTTTTTTAATTTTTTTGGGGGGGAAGGTTTTAAGGACTTCATCATGTAAGTCGAGGACATTGTAGTTGTTCATTTTAACCAAAATGCAGAAATTTTTTTTTAATTTTTTTGGGGGGGAAGGTTTAAGGACTCATCATGTAAGTCGAGGACATTGTAGTTGTTCATTTTAACCAAAATGCAGAAATTTTTTTTAATTTTTTTGGGGGGAAGGTTTTAAGGACTTCATCATGTAAGTCGAGGACATTGTAGTTGTTCATTTTAACCAAAATGCAGAAAATTTTTTTTTAATTTTTTTGGGGGGGAAGGTTTTAAGGACTTCATCATGTAAGTCGAGGACATTGTAGTTGTTCATTTTAACCAAAATGCAGAAATTTTTTTTTAATTTTTTTGGGGGGGAAGTTTTAAGGACTTCATCATGTAAGTCGAGGACATTGTAGTTGTTCATTTTAACCAAAATGCAGAAATTTTTTTTTAATTTTTTTGGGGGGAAGGTTTTAAGGACTTCATCATGTAAGTCGAGGACATTGTAGTTGTTCATTTTAACCAAAATGCAGAAAATTTTTTTTAATTTTTTTGGGGGGGAAGGTTTTAAGGACATATCATGTAAGTCGAGGGACATCGTATTGCCAATTTGACAGTTGGTGTGCACACACAGACAGACAGACAGACACACACCATACCATTTTATTATTAAGATGAATAAAATACGATTATTGGAAGAAAATCCATTCAAATCGTCCTAAATTTTTTGTGTTATTTTACGGCGAAAGATACAAATCAAATGTCAAATTTAATTAGGAGATTGCTGCCGAAAGGTTTGACTTACAATTGCCCGGCAAGACAGCAAACGAGCTTGTGGAATAACCAGCTCGTCTTGCGGGGGTCAAAGGTCTTGGAAGAGATTCTTGTTTTGATAGGAGCGCATGTTCACGCTTATTAATGATACCACTGGTCGCAAAGGCAAGGAAGGGAAGCATATTTTGATCGCTAAAGTTTGTTTGATTGGTTAAATACAAAAAAAGTTTATTTCTAAACACGATTTTCCAAAATCACGGCACATATGATCAATAACCGATTTACATTTTCGCATTTTTCAAACTGTTTTTGTCAGCTTAATTCTCTTTTGTAATTGTTCAAAGTTAAATGATCATAAAGAGATTTGAATTTGCAATCTGACTTACTCGCATTGTTGTGAGTCCCAAAGTCCACTACGGAGTTTAAGAAACTGAACTGATAAAAGTGCAAAGAGTTTCTTCCAAATTATCAATTATACAAAATGCCAAAAATCCGATTAATCTTGTCATTAAATACGTCTTAGTGAGCTTCCAATGTTTTTATTTGAAATCGACGTTCGAATGTTCTTTTGTAGCTATCGTC
>NW_021826007.1:12500-13847 GCF_006345805.1 Octopus sinensis | reverse complement strand
TCTTTTTCGAATTGTCTGAGGTGACCTTGGTCTTTTTTGTAGGTTTTTCTTTCCAAGGCTACACCTAAACTGTGAAACTTATATATATATATATATATTATATATATATATATATTGCTTTTTTATACACCACACAACCCACAGATCCCTATTGATCAAACGTTGTTTTTTTTTGTGTGCCCCACCCATCCCACCTCGAAAAGAAAAAATTCTACATTGTATTTCGTCCATTTTTAATCTGCGTTTAGCCCTGTGAGGCCACAATAAAAAGTTATCTATCTATCTATCTATCTATCTATCTATCTATCTATATATCTATCTATCTATCTATCTATCTATCTATCTATCAATCTATCTACCTATATATCTATCTACCTATCTATCTATCTATCTATCTATCTATCTATCTATCTATCTATCTACCTATCTATCAATCTATCAATCTATCTATCTATCTATATATCTATCTACTATCTATCTATCTATCTATCTATCTATCTATCTATCTATCTATCTATCTATCTATCTATCTATCTATCTATCTATGTATATGTGTGTGTGTGTGTGTGTGTGTGTGTGTGTGTGTATATTTAAATAATAAAGGTAAAAAATTGAATATTAATTTAATTAATATCAATTTAAACCAGTGGCCTAGCTTATTGAAAAAATTCTGAAGATTCACAAAAAATAATATTACATACATATTAGAGGGTGGTGGTCATTCCTCTTATATCTGTGTTTTGTGTGTGTGTGTGTGTGTGTATATATATATAAACGAAATTTAGAGGACTGACCACTAAAAGTGGACACCCTGCATGCTAGATATAGACGTCAATTGGTTTTATTTGATTAATATTAATTTCTACCCGTATGTAATTTTATATATATACTAGCAGTATCGCCCGGCGTTGCTCGGGTTTGTAAGGGAAATAATTATCTTAGCATTATTAGAGAGTTATAGCCAAAAAATAGGATTCCTCTCTGTGTCACGCTGAATATCCCCGAGAACTACGTTAAGGGTACACGTGTCTGTGGAGTGCTCAGCCACTTACACGTTAATTCCACGAGCAGGCTGTTCCGTTGATCGGATCAACTGGAACCCTCATCGTCGTAACCGACGGAGTGCTCCGGCAGGGGATGGTGGTGATCCCTGCTGTACTCTTTCACCACAACTTTCTCTCACTCTTACTTCCTGTTTCTGTTGTACCTGTATTTCGAAGGGCCGGCCTTGTTACTCTCTGTGTCACGCTGAATATCCCCGAGAACTACGTTAAGGGTCCACGTGTTTGTGGAGTACTCAGCCACTTACACGTTAATTCCACGAGCAGGCTGTTCCGTTGATCGGAT
>NW_021826007.1:5000-7500 GCF_006345805.1 Octopus sinensis | reverse complement strand
TCCTTTCGGGGTCGATTAAATAAGTACCAGTCACGCACTGGGGGTTGATATAATCGCCTTAATCCGTTTGTCTGTCCTTGTTTGTCCTCTCTGTGTTTAGCCCCTTGTGGGTAGTAAAGAAATAGGTATTTTGTCTGCCGCTACGATCTGAGTTCAAATTCCGCCGAGGTCAACTTTTATCTTTCATCTTTTCGGGGTCGATTAAATAAGTACCAGTCACGCACTGGGGGTTGATATAATCGAATTAATCCGTTTGTCTGTCCTTCTTTGTCCCCTCTGTGTTTAGACCCTTGTGGGTAGTAAAGAAACAGGTATTTCGTCTGTCGTTACGTTCAGAGTTCAAATTCCGCCGTGGTCAACTTTGCCTTTCATCCTTTCGGGGTCGATTAAATAAGTACCAGTTACGCACTGGGGTCGATGTAATCGACTTAATCCCTTTGTCTGTCCTTGTTTGTCCTCTCTGTGTTTAGCCCCTTGTGGGTAGTAAAGAAATAGAAATAGGTATTTCGTCTGCTGTTACGTCCTGAGTTCAAATTCCGCCGAGATCGACTTTGCCTTTCATCCTTTCAGGGTCGATTAAATAAGTACCAGTTACCCACTGGGGTCGATATAATCGACTTAATCCCTTTGTCTGTCTTTGTTTGTCACCTCTGTGTTTAGCCCCTTGTGGGTAGTAAAGAAATAGGTATTTCTTCTGCCGTTAAATGTTCTGGGTTCAAATTCCGCCGATGTCGACTTTGCCTTTCATCCTTTCGGGGTCGATAAATTAAGTACCAGTTACGCACTGGGGTTGATGTAATCGACTTAATCCCTTTGTCTGTCCTTGTTTGTCCCCTCTGTGTTTAGCCCCTTGTGGGTAGTAAAGAAATAGGTATTTCGTCTGCTGTTACGTCCTGAGTTCAAATTCCGCCGAGGTCGACTTTGCCTTTCCTCCTTTCGGGGTCGATTAAATAAGTACCAGTTACCCACTGGGGTCGATGTAATCGACTTAAACCATTTGTCTGTCCTTGTTTGTCCTCTCTGTGTTTAGCCCCTTCTGGGTAGTAAAGAAATAGGTATTTCGTCTGCTGTTACGTCCTGAGTTCACATTCCGCCGAGGTCGACTTTGCCTTTCATCCTTTCGGGGTTGGTTAAATAAAGTACCAGTTACGCACTGGGGTCGATGTAATCGACTTAATCCGTTTGTCTGTCCTTGTTTGTCCCCTCTGTGTTTAGCCCCTTGTGGGTAGTAAAGAAATAGGTATTTCGTCTGCCGTTAAGTGTTCTGGGTTCAAATTCTGCCGAGGTCGACTTTGCCTTTCATCCTTTCGGGGTTGATTAAATAAAGTACCAGTTACGCACTGGGGTCGATGTAATCGACTTAATCCCTTTGTCTGTCCTTGTTTGTCCCCTCTGTGTTTAGCCCCTTGTGGGTAGTAAAGAAATAGGTATTTCGTCTGCTGTTACGTCCTGAGTTCAAATTCTGCCGAGGTCGACTTTGCCTTTCATCCTTTCGGGGTCAATTAAATAAGTACCAGTTACGCACTGGGGTTGATGTAATCGACTTAATCCGTTTGTCTGTCCTTGTTTGTCCCCTCTGTGTTTAGCCCCTTGTGGGTAGTAAAGAAATAATATATACACATATGATGGCTATTCCTCACGACTGAGGAAAACCATCGACGGTCGTTAACAGCATCGTACACACAGACAGAATTATACTTTACACTTGTGTCCCCACTGATGACAAATGATTCCAGCTCTTTATAAACATTCTTTCTTCTTTATTCCTTAAACCCTCCAGCGCGGAGTGTAGGCCACATATAGTTGAATTCCATGTCGCATAATTCTTTGCTCTTGTACTTATACTCTGCCATGTATGTCCCCTTTTCTCTAGTTCCTTATGTGTTAATCTCCGCCACGAGTTCTTAGGGCTAACTCTTCTTCTATATGCAACCGGTTTCCACCTTAAAGCACTTTTTGCTATATTTGGTGTGTCTTTTTCTTTGTGCCTTTAACCCTCCAACGCTGAGTATAGGTCACTTATGTCCCCCTTTCTCTAGTTCCTTTTGTGTTGATCTCCGCCACGAGTTCTTAGACCTACCTCTCCTTCTATATCCAACCGGTTTCCACTTTAAATCACTTTTCACAGAACTTGAGGCGATCGTACGTAGCTACACGAAGAAGATAGCCTCTGTGCAGCATATAAGCTACTGGGAAAGACTCAAGAGATTAAGACTCTATTCCTTGAAGCGTCGGCGAGAAAGATATGCCATAATATACATACTCTTACTCTTTACTCTCTTACTTGTTTCAGTCATTTGACTGCGGCCATGCTGGAGTATAGGCCACTTATGTCCCCCTTTCTCTAGTTCCTTATGTGTTAATCTCCGCCACGTGTTCTTAGGCCTACCTCTCCTTCTATATCCAACCGGTTTCCACTTTAAAGCACTTTTCGCTACATTTGGTGTGTCTTTTCTAATTGTGCTACCAATCCACAACCACTTTTTCTTAAGTATTTGCT
>NW_021826006.1:0-10000 GCF_006345805.1 Octopus sinensis | reverse complement strand
TAAGTGGTACAAATTAAATCCCACTGTTGTTCCCTTACCTGTCTCTACCTTTTGTTTTTTATTGTGCATAATTTTGAACTATATATGTATATGTGAGTGTGTGTGTGTATGCAAGTATGCACACATACATATATGTAAGCACACACACACACACACGTAAGATGAAGCAAAGAGAACAAGAAAGACAATGCGTAATTATAGGTTTTCGAGCAAGAAATATCCTGAGATGTCTCTGACGTTCTGCGTCTAAGCCGTCGTTGAGAAAGATGAGAGATTGACAGAGAATACGAGAGAAAGAAGACGATACACTTGTGTGGAAATCCGTTTTAAAACTGTGTCAAGGCATTTTATATCTGACCAGAAATTAGAGATGACTGGCGGTGAAGGAAACGAAAGACGTTTCGCTCGAACCAGAGAAAAAGATGTGGTAACAGTAAGTAGAGAGAGCAAGAGTGACTCTACTTGCTACGTTCTAATGTATGTGCGTGCGCTTTTTAGTGGCACACGCATTCGCTGGTAGTGGTGGGCGCGCAGGTTTTTGTACGTCTATTTTCCTTTCTGTGTTACTGTATACGTTGTGAGTCTAATATTTATAACTGTATATGTTGTGAGCCTAATATTTATAACCTGAGTTCAAATTCCGCCGAGGTCGACTTTGCCTTTCATCATTTCGGGGTCGATAAATAAAGTACCAGTTGCGCACTGGGGTTGATGTAATCGACTTAATCCCTTTGTCTGTCCTTGTTTGTCCTCTCTATGTTTAGCCCCTTGTGGGCAATAAAGAAATATAATATTTATAACTGTATATGTTGAGAGTCTAATATTTATAACTGTATACGTTGTGAGTCTAATATTTATAAATGTATATGTCTAAGCGTGAGAGATTGTATATATGTGTGTGTACATGTATGTGAGTGTGGTTAGTTTGGCTTCGGTGCTGTAAATCATAAGTCATTACGGGGTGAGTTATATTTGAAGTAAAATGAAAACGATAAAAAGCTATTATAACAAAATTTCTGTTAATAATAAATGTAACGTATTAAAATTACATTATTTTATACACAATGTATACGTGTATATGGTGTGTGGGGTGGGGGACAGGGTTTGGAGAAAAACTAACATGTAATATATATAAAGTCAACCGATTCATTCTGCAATGAAAAGCAACAATAATAACTGCAACAACAATAATGACAGCAATAAGAAGAAGAATAATAGGTTCCTTGTTAGGTTAAGGTTTTGAATAAGACAGGATATTTTCATATTTCATTGTATTTTTAATATGATACTCAAATGTTTATCACTGAACCGGAAGTGTTTCTAAGACATACAAAAACATACACAATAACACATGCGTTTGCATACATACATTTCTACACACACACACAACACACACACACACATATATGTATATATGTGCGTGTGTTATGGGCGTACATATATTTATACATACATGTTATATATATATAATATATAATATATATATATATATATATGTATATATGTATATTTAAATTATGTATATATAATATTTATGTATATATATATATAAAATGTATATATATATATATATATGTATATGAATATGCATATACAATATATATGTGTATATATAATATACATAACATATATATATATATAAATGTATATATATATATATATATATTATATATATATATATAATATATATATATATCATATTATATTGCTATATGCTATATAATACATATATGTGTATAATATAATACATATACATATATATATATAAATGTATATATAATATATATATATATATTCATATGTATATGCTATATGCATACCTATATGTGTATATATAATAATATACATACAATAGTATACGCATACACATATATATTATATATATATCATATGTATAGCTATATGCATACATATATATATATATAAATAAGCATACATATATATATATATAAATATATATATATATAAATATATTACATATATATATATATATATTATATATATATATATATATATATATATATATATATACGGTTTGTGCACGTGTCTCTCTGTGTTGTGTGTTAGGGTTTGGGTGTGTGTGTGTGAGAGAGAAAAAGAGTGAGAGTGAGGGGAGCGAGGGAAAGTGAGAGTGTGAGAAAGAGAAAGGGGAAATGCGTGAGTACCGAGTACAGAGAACAGCTATCATTATACGCAGCAGTGCGCACTCGCACACCTCCGTTAAAATTCGTTTTTTTTAAATGATATTTCACTATCTTTACAATTGTACATATAAAGAACGCACTTAGACACCACCCTCCCACACACACACACTCACGCACACAAACACTCACGGACACACACAGATGCACACGCACATACACGCACATACACACATACATATACACACGTGAGCATACACATCCACACACAGACGCACACGCACATGCACACACACACATACAGATACACACAAATTATCGAATACCACAATAACATTACCATCATCATCGTCATCATCATCATCATATCATCATCATCATCATCATCATCATCATCATCATCGTCAACGACGACCACAACATTAGACGAACGTCGATTTAAATACAATATTAATGTAGTTTAAACGACGGGGTTAATTCAAAGTCACGCAAATTCGTAGTTAAATTTGTTATAAATGAAATATATGTGGGTAATAAGAAAAAAACACCAACATAAACACCTTATAAAAACACAAATATAGTTTAAGGATACCAGTGAATTGGACAGACGGTTTATGTAATTCACGTGATTAATAAAGCTTTTAGAAAAAGCGAACATTTTTGTGGCATGGATGTTGTGGTGTTCATTCACAATGCTACTGTTTATGTCTCTCTTTATCAACGGTCTGTGGCCATGCTGTAGGACTAAGTTTAACGTTAGAGTTGATTATATTGGCCTGTTTGTGAGAACTATATTTTTTATCGATTTCAAATGGATGAAAAGCTAAGTCAGTATTTGCGGCGAAAGTGTAAACCTATGCCACAAGATGCTTCCTTCTGACATTTTACCGATTCTGAGATTCATTGCATTTGAAATGTCATACACATCGAATATCATGCGCCTGCTCTGATTACCCCTTGTAGGGTTTAGTTGGAAAAGAGACCCTTTTACATATATGTGAAGTTTGGTAAAATTCTATTGGTTCGTTTCCCAGGGAGGTAAACAAAGCACAAACGATAGGGGACAAGCACACGCACATATATCCGTACATACATGCATACAGGCATACAAATATATATATATAATTAAGGGTTTAGCAACATGTTGCTTCAGCACATGCCGAAAATTTAGAAGTAGCAGCCAAAAGACAGCTAATTCGTTTCACTACAAATATGATTTCACAGATAATAATATTTGTAAATCACATAGGCAAAAAGAAGAAAAAATAACGAAATCAAACAGTCTACGATTGATTATGGACGCGTTTCTGGATTAGAATTATACAAATTCATTTGCGTCAATTTATGTATATATATATATATATATATATATATATATATATATATATATATATATATATATGTATATGTATATATGTATGTGTGTGTGGTGTGTGTATATATGTATATGTGTGTGTGTGTATGTGTACATATATATATATATATGTGTGTGTGTGTATGTATGTGTGTCTATGTATGTATATATATATATATAAATAAATAGAGAGGATGGAGCAAGTAAAATCCAGGCTACATATGTTCCTTAGCTGGCGGAACCTCGGAAGTCAAGCTTATTCAACTGCGTAGTAAAATCTTTCGCTGAAGAGTTCTCACAAAACTGAAACACGCCTGTTACTTTCACTATCAAACACGAAACCATTTCCTATTTTTATTGCTTTTACTGTCCGAAAATTCTGTTTATTTCACTGAAATCATCACCGTTAAGGGATTCTATATTTGAAATAATCCTAGAATGAGGTTTCGCTTGTTAATTGCTTAGATTGCTTAGATAGGCCGGTTAATTAACGGTTTATAGTTTCAATATGTTATATTCCACAAGGAGCGATATTCGTGTTTGCACTAGTTCAAACCACGTGATTTCACTTTCAATAAAAGAAATGCTGAAAATATTCAGGTGTTCTTTAAGCGTTCGTTCTGTCAGAATTATTAGAGACAAACCAAGAATGAGTCCAAATTGACTTTAATGAAAACGGACCATAAACAAACAAACAAAATACTAATAAATAAATAAATAAATATAGATAAATATGGACGCTAAAGTAAATAAGGAATCTAAAATTTTATTCTGAATTAAAAAAAAATTTCTGGAAAGAAAAAAAAAGTTTTTTTTCGCAAAATATTCAAATTTACTTAATTATCTCTAACTCAATTATTTTTTCTAATGAATTACTGTTGCGCTTCTTGGTGGTAAACAAAGTTCCTCGCATCTTACACGTATGTGTATATTCACATATACATACATATATAGATACAAATTTATACACTCACGTAGATAGATCTACTCATCTATACACACTCACATATACATATGCAAACATGCAGTCACATACATACACAAACGTAGATACACATATACATTTACATACTTGCACACGTACGAACAGATGTAGGTTTCGTTGGTGCAAACATGAAAAATACAACTCAAAACACGAGTATATATACATACATGTATGTTATATATACATACACTCACACACACACATATATATTATATATATACACACACACACACACACACACACACACATATATAATATATATATATATATATATATATCTATATATATATATACATATATACTATATATATATATATAATATATATATATATATATAAATATACCAATATAAGAAACATAAATGTGAAAACAGGTGGAAAAAAGAGTACTCAAATACCAGTGGTAGAGTAATATGCTTTATTTTAAACAGCAGAAAATTCAACAAATTGTTGAATTTTCTGCTGCTGCTTAAAATAAAGTATATATAACTATATATATATACCTATATACACATATACATATGTATCAATCACATGGTGAGGTGACCCACCAGGCTATCAGGTATTGTTGTACATAGCTGGTCACAATCTGCTTTTGCATGCCTTTAGGCTTCAAATGACGCCGATCCGCTGGCGAAGGAAGCACGCCAGCGAAGAGGTTGCTGTAGCAACGTGACATGAAGTGTATTCCTCAAGAACAGAGCACGCCACCTACACGGGGAAATGAACTTTCGATCTAGCGATCGTGAATGCAACAGCCTAACCAGGTGCGTGGTCTAGTGGTTAGGCTGTTGCATTCACGATCGCTAGATCGAAGGTTCGTTTCTATATACACACACATACATATGTTTATATATACATATAGTAGTAGTAGTAGTAGTAGTGTAGTAGTAGTAGTAGTAGTAATAGTAGTAGTAGTAGTAGTTCATTGATATATTTTTGTCATTCCATTTAAGACCGTCCCACGGCTTTGTGTCTCGTCGTGGTAAAATCGTCCATTCATCGATTTTGTGATAATAAATGAAAACTTTATTATTGTTGCCATCGTTTTCATCATCGTCACTACCACCACCACCACCATCATCATCATCATCATCATCATCATCATCATTATTATTACTATTATTATTATTATTATTATTATCATCATTATTATTATTATTATTATTATTATTATTATTATTATTATTATTATTATATTATAGTAGTAGTAGTAGTAGTAGTAGCAGTAGTATAGTTGTTGCCATTGTTGATATTTTTATCAGTTGGTTTCATCAACCGGCGTTTTCATTTTAAAAAAATAATAAAACACACACACACACACACGCACGCACATTCACACACGCAGTTCTTCACACATACGCAAGCACCTATACGTACGCACACATATATCTTTTCGATATTCTCTCTCTCCCCGTCTCTCTCTCTCTCTCTCTGTCTTTCTCTCCCTCTCTCTGCATACACACACATCCACACACACACATATATACATAGGAAATTATTGTTATGTCTATTATTTTTTTTTATTATTATTATGTTTCATTTTACTTTCGGAAACTTCTGTTTTATTTTAGTGTTGCTCTAATGTTTTTCTTTGTTGTTCTTCTTCTGGATGTCACTGTTTTTAATATGATTAACGGCTGCCATCACACACACACACACACGCCCCCACACACACACGCCCACACACACGCTCACACACACACACACATACGCCCACACTTTTGCCACTTCATAGACGCTTATACACAATTCTTAATGACTTTTGCACATACGAACACCTACACGCATTATATACACACAAACACAACTGCACACACACACACACACACACACACACACACGCGTATACTCGCTCTCTTCTTTTAACACAAACACCTCACAGCTGTTTCTCTCTTACACACATACTCCATTGCAAACCACCATACACACATGCACACACAAGCACTTACCTCAGCAACCTCTAAGATGACCGCTCACACATTCTTACACACACGTCACAACACACACACACACACACGTCACAACACACACACACACACTACTACACACGCACTCATACACATAGAAACATATACACAACTCCACTCACACTCCCCCCTCTTTCTTCCTTTCACATATATAACACAATCTTCGAGATCCGCTTTACTTACCCTTGCCACAGATTAACACAGACATACACCTCAAAACTCACGCATACATACACACATACACGAACGCACGTGCTCGCATACACCCACGCTCAACCGCCTGCTCGCCCCCCACCATACACAGGAATACTGCTGTTCCTTATTCCCGGCCATTGGATTATTATCGATGACAATGGATGTTCTAGAAGCGTCGATCCATAAGAACGAGACTCTGCTGTAACAAAAGTCTTACCTCGTTTTCACTGATTTACTTCTCATGTCACCGGAAGTGACCGGAAGTGGCTGGAAGTGGATACAAGAAAATCCAATTCGCTTTTCTTTCAGTGTGAAGCAAATGAGAAATCTTTCGTTACAAACTGCACCCTTTTACATACAAAAGGAGAAAAAGAAAAAAAATCTGCTACATATATATATATATACACAAAGTTATGGCCCGATATAAATTCACACATATACAGCCAAGTGTAGTAAGGTTATACACATGTAGACTCTCACATGCATGCAGAAAGAAGCATTTATGCGCACATATACATGCATACATTCGTGTGTATGTATATATATATATATATATATACATGTATGTATAATGTATATATATATATATGTATGTGAGTGCGTGTGTGTATATCCATATATATATATATATATAATATATATATATATATATATATATATATATATATATATAGATATATGTATATGTATATAGGCGCAGGAGTGGCTATGTGGTAAGAAGCCTCCTTCCCAACCACATGGTTCCGGGTTCAGTCCCACTGCGTGGCACCTTCGACAAGTGTCTTCTGCTATAGTCTCGGGCAGCCCAAAGCCTTGTGAGTAGATGTGAAAGAAACTGAAAGAAGCCCGCCGTACATATATATGTGTATATGCTTGTGTGTTTACATCCCCGTACCTTAGCGGTTCGGCAAAAGAGACCGATAGAATAAGTACTAGGTTTACAAAGAATAATTCCTGGGGTCGATTTGCTCGACTAAAGACGGTGCTCCAGCATGGCCGCAGTCAAATGACTGAAACAAGTAAAGGAATGCATCCATAAATATGTGCACACATATATACATACATATACACACACACAAACACGCAAGCACACACACACACACACACACACACACTCACCCCAAAAGGCATCAGACAGGGGCATATGCAACAAATATACACACTGTCCTTTCTGCATACAATGTCGCTGTTAAAGACGCTTCTAATGTTTCAAGTTTTGTGAACGTCTTTCTTATAATTTTGTCTTAAGATATCGACTGGAGTTCGATCCACCCACCTCCGTGATTGAATCCATATGCAGACAGTTAGCTGGAATAGCTACTTGCTTGGTCGGCACCGCCATATATCCGATAATTATATCGCCAAGCAACCACGCATCTGGAACGACCAAACGTGAGGGTCGCACCCTTGTGACTACCGACTGTCTTTAATGAAGAAACGACGTGTTGGCTTAAATTAGATTTGGAATACAAAACGGTGTGGTGCTTCTTTGGTTGTACGCCAGCTCGATCAAAGCTTATCTATGAATAAACAACATCACCAAGAACAACAATAACCGCAGCAGCAATAGCCAAAACAATTATGTAACAAACACTGAAGCGGTAAGAGTACGGCTGTCCTTGTGTGAACCGGTAAAGCAATGGCGTTCTTTCAACAGTTACCAATCATTCATCGAGTTCAAGTGTTAGTCTTCTTTACCGTTCTGTTAGCGTTCGTATGTTGGTGTTGTGGTTTTGGTGACATATCTGTGTAGGCTGTTAACACAGCAAGCATTTGGGACCAACTATATGGTCCCAAGTTCAGTCCCACTGCGTGGCACCTTATGCGAGTAACTTCTACTGTAATCTCAGACCCACCAAATCCTTTGTCAGTGGATTTGGTAGATGTATGTATGTATGTATGTATGTATGTATGTATTTATGTATGTATGTATTATGTATATATGTATGTATGTATGTATGTATGTAGTTGTATGTAGTGTGTATGTATGTATGTATGTATGTATTTATGTATGTATGTATTATGTATGTAGTATGTATGTATGTATGTATTTGTGTGTGTATGATGTATGTATGTGTATGTATGTATGTTGTATGTGTATGTATGTATGTATATGTATGTGTATGTATTTATGTATGTATGTATTATGTATGTATGTAGTATTGTATGTGTATGTATGTGTATGTATTTGTGTGTGTATGTAGTATATGTATGTATGGTGTGTATGTATGTGTGTATGTATTATGATGTATGTATGTATGTGTGTGTAGTTGTATGTGTGCGTATGTATTATGTATGTATGTATGTATGTATGTGTGCATGATATGTATGTATGTATGTATGTATGTATGTATGTATGTATGCATGTATTTTATGTATGTATGTATATGTATGTATGTATGTATGTGTGTATGTATGTACATGTCAGTGCATATGACACTCTCCAGCACAATGAAGAAAAAAATTGTAAATTTCAGACATATTTTCAAGAAAAAAAAAAAAATAAATAAATAAAAGAAATGAAGTTTAGTAATTTTCGTCACATATTTAATGAAAAATATGTTGAAGTGGTTTCGAGAAGAAACTATTGTTTTGTGAAGGTAAAAAATAATCTCTCTCTCTCTTTCCGTGTATGTGTGTGCGTACGTACACATATACACACACACACACACACACACACAACACACACACACACACACACACACACACAACACACACACACACATACAGTGGTAACAAGTACAGAATTATATTTAGTAATATTTTAGCGACTTTGAAATGAAAAGTAAATTTAATTTCGTTCAGATGAAAAGAAACACTGAGCTTTGTTATCAGGAAACGGCAATAAAGCGACAAAGGAAATATATTGGTAAAAATTGGTACAAAGGAAACGGCAAAGAACAATGAACGCGAAAGAATTCCTACAGATACATTCCATGTAGATAAAGCAAATATATTTCATTAATATTAGTAGACTGGAAGTAACAGGAAAATCTACAAAAAAAAATAGGTATATTGTTAAATAAACTGGTATTGTAGAGAATTGTCGACATAATAAGCAGTAAATTGCAATAAATGCAATGAAATAAGCATCATGATATTGTATTTAAACATCTTTTAGATCGAGTGAAACAACCATCTTCAATTTCTGAAAATTATCTCTCACTCTTGCTTTCATCCATGTTACTCTATTTGCCACGTTTTGTTTTAGTTTTTGCGCTAGAATCTGAGTTGATAATATTATTTTCAAATTCTAAATTCAAATCTATTACTGGCATTAATCAATACAACATTTAAAAAAAGGATTCCTACGAGTTCACTTCGACACCATTCCACCCCTTTACCTATTTACAACC
>NW_021826005.1:10000-13821 GCF_006345805.1 Octopus sinensis | reverse complement strand
AATGTAGTATGAAACGTTTTGCTCACACCGTTTCCGAAACAAGTACCTTAACCACACAGCCATGGCTGCACTCTTCGCTGTTAAAACACATATGAAGAACAGAGTTTCGTTATTGAAAAAAGAAATGTCAAACTATCAAAACTTGTTCGTTTGCTCTTCTACTCACGGCATAAAAATATGAAATAATTTAATAATTACTTAACAAATTTTATCGATATTTTGTACGTTATTAAATTAAAAAGAGTTACCGAGAATTCTCTCATTATTAAATAAATATTGAGTATATTATAGACATTATTATGAAAAGAAAAGAAAGGAAAACATTATCACAATTTGTATATTATTGAACTTGATTTCCATCCACCCTCTGACGAATAATATCTAGAAACATGGTGTACGTACGATAATTATGATATAACTTTTGTGAAATTTGTTGGTGCTTATATAAAAATAATGAATAGAAAAGTGATTTTCGAAAGAAAAATGTATATTACTTCGGAATAACATTTTATAAAACATTGTTTTATTAAATTTGATAGATATGTATGCGTATGATTGGGTGTTGTCTGTGTTTCTATTTCGTATTTTCTCGTTGGTATTCGAGTGTTTGTTGACTGTAAACAAACCGAAAGTCTGTGAAAAATAGGCGGTGTCGAATGTTTGATGTCAACCGCGGAGTATAAAATGTAATGAAAAAAGAAAAGGCGAGAATAAAAAAAGATGAAAACAAAATTATTATTGTTGTTCACTTGAAAGTATACTTCGGATCGATGCACACCTTGTGGTTGCTATTGAAGTCATTTATCAAGAATGGTGACCTGGGAGGTTTTTTTTTTTCTAATTCTGTTACTTACTCTGTTACGGGCGCAGGAGTGGCTGTGTGGTAAGTAGCTTGCTTACCAACCACATGGTTCCGGGTTCAGTCCCACTGCAAACAGTGCGTGCAAACAAGGGTTGATAGCCCTCCCAAGGGGACCATTTTCGGGAGACGATTGTCAGACATCCTGATAACGTGGCCGACCCATCTTAGGAAACGGCATCTTTGTGCAAGAACATGCCATTTCCAGGATGGGACTATTTTCACATCTATCAAACTCACAAAATCTAGGACAAGACTCCTAGGGGGACAACGTCGTCGTCCTCATTGACGAACAACTTTAAACAGTAAGCAATTCTATCCGGCATTTTTTTCCAAACAGCAAGGTCACAGGGACATAAACAAACCAACACCAGTTGTCAAGTGTTGGTGGTGGACAAACACAGGCACAATATTGCCCCAGGAGTGGCTATGTGGTAAGTAACTTGCTTACCAACCACATGGTTCCGGGTTCAGTCCCACTGCGTGTCACCTTGGGCAAGTGTCTTCTACTATAGCCTCGGGTCGACCAAAGCCTTGTGAGTGGATTTGGTAGACGGAAACTGAAAGAAGCCCGTCGTATATATGTGTATATATATATATATATATATATACATATATATATGGGTGTGTTTGCGTGTCTGTGTTTGTCCCCCACAACAACGCTTGACAACCGATGCTGGTGTGTTTACGTCCCCGTCACTTAGCGGTTCGGAACAAGAGATCGATAGAATAAGTACTGTGCCTACAAAGAATAAGTCCTGGGGTCAATTTGCTCAACTAAAAGGCGGTGCTCCAGCATGGTCGCAGTCACATGACTGAAACAAGTAAAAGAGTAAGAGTAATATTATGCACATTATTTTATAGAGATTACCAGTTATTTAGATATTTTCCTTGTTTGATCACCGAAAGAATTATTATTATGACTCGTTCATTGCTGAATAAAAAAACCCAGAATCAATATTTTCTTTTTTTTTTTGGTAAAATAATAGATATTTAGGACTCGTTACTAAAAGACCATTATCGCTGTCTTGGTCATTATTGAACTAACGCTATTAATATTTCAATCATCATTGAACTAACATTATTAAATCTTTTCTACTATAGGCACAAGGCCTGAAATTTTGGGAGTGGGGATCAGTCGATTACCTCAACCCCAGTGCGTAACTGGTATTTAATTTATCGACCTCGAAAGGATGAAAAGCAATGTCGACACGGCGGAATTTGAACTCAGAACGTAGCGACTGGCGAAATGCTAACATTATTAAATGTTTCCTTTATTACGGAACACATATTGACTTTTTTTATCCATTGCTGAAATATCATTATCGAGAAATACTGATCAATTCTGATCGAACATGTTCTTCATTATTAAAAAACGATATGAACAAACTTCTTTTTTTTATCCAATGTTAAACTAACATTAACAATGCTTTTCTCATTGTTAAACAAACTTTATGATACATTATTTATCGATTTCTTTTAGTTATTACTGAATAAACCTTGAGGGTAAACATTTCTGTTCAAAGGAGAATGTAGGAGTCGAAGTCACATCAGGCAGGGAAGTAGGTCTGTAGGCGTTTCGACCGTTTCCACCACGACTCTACAGCTGACCAGAGTCACCCACCGATGTAAGTGACAAAACTTCTATACAACAGTTCGAGCTTTGTTGAACTAGAAGCTGCAACTCTGGGCCAGATGTCCCTACCATCCTCAATGCTCGTTCTTACTGTACCACACGTGCCATATTGCTTTCTTGTCAGCTTTCGACAATTTCCTGATAGCTTCTTTTTTCTTCTTCGCAACTAGTCCAAGATACCTGGGTATCAACTGAACCCTTGTTCCAACAAATTCCTCTGACATATCTCTACAGAAAAGCATATTACTTCCCATCCATTGTATTCACAGATTTCAACCAGTTCTTCGTACTTTCTGTCTTTCCGGAGGAAATCGCCTTCGATATTCGCTTCCCAAGAATACGTCAGCTCTACGGTCTTACCGCATTCCTTCCTTTGTAGCACGTGACACAGTCGGAACTTATGGTGACAAAAATGTGGGAGGTGATATTTACCATCAATGTCGATAAAGGTCAACAAAAAATACTATCATCTTTTGTACATTTCTGAATGTACAATTGTTTCGTCGCTCAGTTTTCCATATACTGCTACAATAGCAATAGTATGACATGCAAGGCTCTGTACCTAGAAGCTGATACTACGGCGCAGAAACAATTGTTGTATTTCATAATTAATCCTGTCCATTCCATCTTCTTGGTTGGTAATTTTTTTTAATTTTTTTTTTTTTTTTACTCTTTTATTTGTTTCGGTCATTTGACTGCGGCCATGCTGGAGCACCGCCTATAGTCGAACAAATCGCCCCAGGACTCATTTTTTGTAAGCCTAGCACTTGTTCTATCGGTCTCTGTTGCTGAACCGCTAGGTTACGGAGACGTAAACAAACCAGCATCGGTTGTCAAGCGATGGTACGAGGACAAACACAGACACAGAAACATACACCCACATGCACACACATACACATATACACACATATATGTTTGTATGTGTATATACACACACACACATATATATATATATATACATACACACACACACACACACACACACATATATATATATATATATATATATATATATATTATATACGACAGGCCTCTTTCAGTTTCCGTCAACCAAATTCACTCAAAAGGCTTCGGTCGGCCCGAGGCTATAGCAAAAGACACTTGTCCACTGTGCCACACAGTGAGACTGAACCCGAAACCATGTGGTTGGGAAGCAAGCTACTTACCACACAGCTACTCTTGCACCCAAGTATGACATAATTATACATATATGTTTGTGTGTGTGTGTGTGTGTTGTGTGTGTGTGTGTGCTAGAGTATTATTTAAAAATTATCTCGAATGTCCTTCATTGTAAAGTATCCATCTCAAGAAAACAGTTCCCTTCGA
>NW_021826005.1:0-5000 GCF_006345805.1 Octopus sinensis | reverse complement strand
ACACAACACACACACACACACAGATATGTATGTGCACACACATTGACACAGGCATACACACACATGCAAGGAGAAACATACGCACAGCATGCACACACACGTACAGGCATGTATGTACACACACACTCACACACACGCACATGCATGGAGAAACATACGTACAACATACACACACGTGCAGATATGTATGTGCACACACACACACACACATATATATAAATATGTATGTATACACACACACATATAGATATGTATGTATACACACACACATGCATATAGATATTTATACACACACACGCATATAGATATGTATGTAAACACACAGACACATATATATATAGATATGCATGTATACACACATATACATCTGTATGTAAACACACAGACACATATATATAGATATGTATGTATACACATATATATATATATATAACACACAGACACATATATATAGATATGTATGTAAACACACAGACACATATATATAGATATATATGTATGTATACACACATATATATATATATGTAAACACACAGACACATATATATATAGATATGTATGTTTACAAACACACATATATAGATATTTATACACACACACACAGATATATATGTAAACATACATACACAGACACATACAGATATGTGAAGCCGTTTGACTTAGTGGCTAAGGGCGTTACACTCGTAATCGTAAGATTCTGGTTTCGATTCCTGGACCGGGCGACACGTTGTGTTCTTTAGTAAGAACCCTTATTTTATTTTGTACCGGTCCACTTAGCTAGTAGAAAATGAGCAATCCTGCAAGGGAACCCCAGGTAGACCTTTGATCCATTTTTTTTTCTCTTTATAATACAATATACCTATTCACACACAGACATATTAAAGGCCAAGGTGACAGGTGCTACTGGATCCTTTGTTCTTAGATGTGCTGGATCGGGGTCCACCTGGGGTTAAATAATAACACCATCATCGTGGTCACCATCATCAACAACAACAATTACTACAAAACTACAATACGTTGAAAGTGGGATTTACTTACCGTGGGTAAAATAAGGGTGCCAACTGCTTCGATGAGTCCGCGTAACTCGACTCGTCTCTCCGTGTAAACATCCTGGACTCCTTCCGAGTCAGACCCTGCCGAAGACGAGGTCGTCGATATATTACTGATCTTGCGCTGTCTCTTACTACCGGGGCTGGTGACCGTGGGGCTACAGCCCCCGCCACCGCCACCGCCACCACCACCACCACCACCACCACCACCACTACCACCCATACCGGCCGTAGGGACCATAGATGACGACGACGACGACGAAGAAGAAGAATTTGCCGAAGTCGTTGATGACTGAGATGAGAAGGGCGATGTGCTTTTGTGAGATCCTGTGGCCCACATACACAACCCGGCCACGTGCGGCTTTTGTTGTTGTTGTTGTTGTAGTGTCGGTGTCGTCGGTTTTGTTGCTGTTGTTGTTGTTGTTGTTGTTGGTGTTGTTGCTGTTGTCGTGCTTGTCATTGTCGTCGTCGTGGTGGACACCGTTGTTGTCGCTGTCGAGTGAATATGTAGTTTCAATGTTGTTGGTGTTGATGTTGTAGTTGTTGTTGTTGATGATGATTGTCGTTGTTGTTGTTGTTGTTGTTGTTGTTGTTGTAGTGAGGGCAAAGACTCGTCGTCGGGTGGGCTACCAACACCGCCGCCGCCGCCGCCGCCACCGCCACCACCTCCGTCGCCACCCCCATACTCTACCCTACCTCTTCCTCCGAGTCTTGAGAACGGGCACCCGCCAATTCGGAAACCACTTGTCGCGGTGCTTTTGCCACTGCAGCTCCTACTACTACTAATACTACTATTTATACCGTTGCTATAGCTACCTTTACTAGTATTACAATCATTAGTAGTAGTAGTAGTAGCGGTAGTAGTAGTGGTAGTAGTATTATCAAGATTGTTGTTGTTATTGCGACTACTATCGACTCTGTTGCCGACATCCATCCCGCCTCTGGCTAAACTATCACCGCCACTACCATCACCACCACCACCACCACCACCACTCTCGATGGCATCATCGCAACTACTTTCACTACTACTACCAACACCACCGCTACTACTACTACTACTACCACCACCACCATCACCACTACCACTATCACCACCAACAACTTCACCACCACCGCCACCACCACCGCCCGAACCTATACCGCTCTCGCCACCACTACTACCACCACCATCACCATTGGTGGATGCAGCTACGGTGGTAGTAGTGGTGGTGGTGGCGGTGGTGGTGGTGGTGACGTCGGTCGCGGTGTCGGCGACATGTTTGCTACCTGTAACACCATTGCCGTCACCGGAAGCGAACAGCCGCGGGCTATCCGGAGATGAAATGGTGGTGGTGGTGGTGGTGGTAGTGGTGGTGGTGGTGCTATTGACGACAGACACTGAGATAGTACGGGAGCTGGTAGTGGTAGTGGTAGTAGTGGTGGTGGTGGTGGTAGTAGTGATTTCAGACGAGGCGACGGAGCCGACGGCGATGGCTGTAGTGTTTGGATTCTCGACTACAGAACCGGTGTTTTCATTATTATTTTCACCACACTCGTTGTTAATTGTGGTGGAGGTAGTAGCAGTGATGATGATTAAATTATTGTTGTTGCTACTGATGTAGTTCGTAGTGGTTGTGTTTTTGTTGTTGTTACTGTTGTAGTAGACACTCGTGGCGTTGTAGAGTGGGCGGTAGTAGTTTTTTTTTTTAGTATTTGTGGTTGGTAACTATTGCGGTAGTTAGTGTTCGGTTTGTCGTGTCAACAATTGTTAGTGATATTGTTTGTTGATGTTTGTTACTATTATAGCTAGTAGTAGTGTTTGTAATTATTGTTATTGTTGTTGTAGTTAGCGATAATTAAGCCATTAACCATTACCTGCAATAGTCATAGTAAACTGGACTACGTGGTACACATCTGAAGACGCTAAAAGTAACACAAACTGTAGTAGTAGTACTAGTAGTAGTAATAGTAATCGTAGTAGTAGTAGTAGTAGTAGTAGTAGTAGTAGAACCTGAAGTTTCTGTACCAGTATGCGTGTATGGCAGTAGTAGTGGTGGTGTTAATAGTAGTAATAGTAGTTGTCACAGTGAAAGCCAAATGGAAAGAAGTGATGAAAATAAGTCCCGACGCTAAAGTAAACTATATTCCTCTTGATTTTGAACGTAAGGCGTTCTCTTTCTTTCGCAGACTTCGCTCGCACCCTTTCTTCGGGGTAAGTATTATAAGCTTATAAGAAGAAGCTGCGCCTAGAAGATGATGATGACGACGACGATGATGATGGTGATGGTGATGGTGATGGTGATGAAGGCAATGATAATGATGATGGTGATGCTGATGATGTTGTTGTTCTTACAGTGTTATTTATTGTTTAATGTGAATGATGGTGTTGTTGGAGATGGTGGCGCTGATAAAGACGGCGGCGGCTGTGGTGGCGACGGCGACGACGAGAGGCAGGTTGGTGGTGGTGGTGGTGGGGGCGAGATGGAGTGAGAGAAAGAAAGAGAGAGAGTGGCAGAGGAAGAAGGAGCGAAAGTGAGAGAGACGGAGGGAGAACAGAAATGAGAGAGAGGCAGAGGAAGGTAGAAATGAATGAGAAGAGAAGAGGGAGATAGAGAGAGAGATAAAGAGCGAGTAAAGAGGGAGAAAGAAAGAAAGTAAGAAAGAGAGAGAGAGAGTAGCAAAGGAAGAAGGAGTGAAAGTGAGAGAGACGGAGAGAGAACAGGAATGAGAGAGGCAGAGGAAGGTAAAAATGAGTGAGAGGAGAAGAGGGAGATAGAGAGAGAGATAAAGAGCGAGTAAAGAGGGAGAAAGAAAGAAAGTAAGAAAGAGAGAGAGAGAAAGAGGAAGGTGTAGAGTCGACGCTGCCGTAGTCGTAGCAGTTGTAGGAAGTGGTGGAGGAGGAGGATAAGGAGAAAGAGGTGAAGCTGGGGGAGGCGATGGTGGAAGGCGGGGGTTGAAGGTGAGGGAGTAGCAAGAGTTGGTGGTGGTGTGGGCAGATGTAGAGATTGCAAGCGGGATTGAGGGGGGTGGAAGTCCTCGCGGGAAGGAAAGGGAAGAGAAGAAAATAGACGAGAGGAGTAGAGAGAGATAGAAAGAGAAGAGAGAGAGGGAGAAAGAACTGGAGTTCGGTTTGTTAAAAGGAACAGAGAGAGACAGAGAGAGAAAGAGAGAGAGAGAGAGAGAGGGAAAGGAGAAAGGAGAAGAGGAGAGAATGAAGACGTGAGAGGCAGTGAGAGGTATGTACATGTGTGTGGTGGGGAGAGATGATGGTGGTGACGAAGAGAGGGAGAGAGGGAGAAAGAGAGACGTATGTTTATATATATGTGTGTGTGTGTGTGCGTGTATGTGTATATGAATGTATGTTGATATATTTCTGTATGCGCGTGTGTATGTACATAGATACACCAAACTATGTGTGTACCAAATGTACACACATACACACAACACACGCACATGCACACACACACAGACAAACACACACACACACATGTAAGAGGGAAAGAGCGCTAAAGGTTGTTCGTATGTGTGTGTGTGTGTGAATTTATGTTGTGTGTACGTTTGTATGGAATGTGTTTCTATGTACGTGTGTGTATGCTTGTATGTGTGTGCCATGTATGTGTGTGTGTGAGAGCATATTATCTGTGTGTACGTGTGTGCGTATGTATGTGTCGGTATGCTATAGTTTTTAGCTAGCATAAAGCAACACGGTTCAGGCCATACTGGAGCTTCGGCTACATCTATGTATGCGTGTATATATTGATAGGTTGTATGTATGTGTGTGTGTGTGTGCGTGTCTGTGTGTGTGTGTGTGCGTGTCTGTGTGTGTGTGTGCATGTCTGTGTGTGTGTGTGTGTGTGTGTCTGTGTGTGTGTGTGTCTGTGTGTGTGTGACAAGAATTATATGACAGAGTGGCTATCATTATTGCTTAGCCCTTGGTCAGTCCAGTAACAGGAAGACACTCCATTATCAAGG
>NW_021826004.1:12500-13957 GCF_006345805.1 Octopus sinensis | reverse complement strand
GAACTTGGAAAAAGCACATTCCCAGGCGGTCAGTTTGACCGTAGCTTTTTGTGGGCTTTCTCCATGTGCGACCCTCAGAAGTTCTCCCTATTGTGCTTTTCACTGAAGATATATACAAATATACTGTTTGAATATATTTTCATATTTCGTTATAATGACTTTTTACACGCTAAAACCCACACTGTACCTTTCGGTGCCGTCTGTACCGTTACTATTGTTTTTCTTCATGTAATCCCTGTGTGGCTAATAAAGAAATCGTCATCATCATCATCATCAATAATAATAATAATAATAATAATAATAATAATTTCATTTACACTATAGGCTGAACTCTGTTTAATTATACTAAAATCTCAAGAGCAATATTTACATGTCAAGTGTAGAAAAGCAGAAAAAATAATCTGTTCAGCAGTTTTAAATGGACTATAAACTCAAGCAATCGCATTCTTCTTCTTCTTCTTCTTCTTCTTCTTCTTCTTCTTCTTCTTCTTCTTCTTTTCTTCTTCTTCTTCTTCTTCTTCTTCTTCTTCTTCTTCTTCTTCTTCTTCTTCTTCTTCTTCTTCTTCTTCTTCTTCTTCTTCTTCTTCTTCTTCTCATATCTTGTTACCATATGTATGTTGGAATGAACATTGCCTAGATGAGAAAATAAAAGTCTAAGATGAGAAATCACGAAATTACTCACCAGGGATTAGAATCGGATCTGTGAGAGATGAATAAACAGGGACCTAATGTTGCTATTATGTTGCGTACGTAAACATTATTTGTTGTTGGCAAACCCTTCAGATTTGCACATTATATCTTATAGATGCTCTGCAAAAATAAATACAATTTGTATTTTAATTATATTCATATTCACTTTTCAGTTTTCATCGCAATTTTGTTTCTTTCTTTTTCTTAGTATTATCACTATTATATTTATTATTATTAGTACTACTACCATTATTATAATTATTATTGCGTCTGCCTAAATTATAAATATTTCATTTAGCTCTATAAGTGCTGAAAATAATTCACACCTTTTACATTCTATTGTTTTAGGACCAAACATGAACACAAGGAACTGGTGATGTTGTTTATTTTAGTCTCTAGTAAAACTGCAACCTCTCCAACATAAATGATTAAGGGGAAAGAGAAGTTTGTATCATAATCACCACCACCAAGAAGAACAGAAACAGTTGCCGAACAATCACTGAACAAGAGCAACTACAACAATGAGATTGTAAAAGAAATACATTAGCAATCACAAATAAAAGAAGAAAGACAAAGAAGGGGCCTCACGTTCAACTCGTGTCCTTGGACGTTTAGAAAAATTCCAGAGAGATGCACTGTGTTATACTGGTGTGTAGGCATTAAAAATCGGTGCGTGGCAAGGCCGACTCATACAAAAGAAACAAAAGTATGGAGCTAAAAAGATACCGTGTTGTTCAATAAGAAAAATGGAATAATGAATGAGTGGT
>NW_021826004.1:0-7500 GCF_006345805.1 Octopus sinensis | reverse complement strand
GATCATGTTGTTACAGTCTGCTATTTAAGACCTTGGTGCCACCCATTGTAGTCTAAGAACTCTTATGTCATGAAACAAAAAGAAACGCCTAATAACCGAGCAGAAGTCAGTTAGTGCGTTTAATTAAACCTTGCAAGCCCAGTCTCTCTAGAAATAATTCTCACATTTCACTCAATTCATGTCCAACCGTTTTTAGACTAGATATTATAGGCACAAAAGTGGCTGTGTGGTAAGAAGCTTGCTTCCCAACCACAGGGTTCTGCGTTCAGTCCCAGTGCACGGCACCATGGGTAAGTGCCTTCTACCTTAACCTCGTTCCGACCAAAGCCTTGTGAGTGGATTTGATAAACGGAAATTGAAAGAAGTCCATCGTATATATATGCGTGTGCGTGTGTGTGTGTATTTGTCTCCTGCCATCGCTCGACAACCACTGTTGGTGTGTTTACGTACCTGTAACTTAGGAGGTCGAAAGAATAACTACCAGGCTTAAAATATAAAAAAAGTACTTGGGTTAATTCCTTCAAGTAAAATCATCAAGGTGGTGCCTTGCATGACCGTAGTCTCATTACTGAAACGAGTAAAAAAATAAAAAAAAGAAAACTGCAACAAGGATGGGCATGTTTAGACTTTCTTTGATTTTAGGTCAACTCAGTCAGGTTTGATTTGGGACTAAACAACAACAACGATAACAACGATAACACTCAACCTCCCAACAACACAGATACCATCTGAAGTATCAGTAACGACAACAATAACAAGAACCCCTGCGAGAACAACAACAGCAACAACAACAGTAGCAGCAACAGCAGCAGGTGCAACAACTCAGCAACAACGAGTTGCAGTCTTAGCGTACTCTGTCTTGTACTTGTTTATTAACGCAAAGCCCACTATACTTATTTTGTTTTATAGCAAATAAAAGCAGCCAAGGCTGCATAGAAGGTTAAGCTGGATTAAAGTGTTTAAATAAATGAGATTGAATTAATTATTTAATAGAATTACAGCACAGCATCAGAAGTAAGATTATAGTGTAAGATCTTATGTTTTTGATAAACATATAGTCCAACTGGCAGTGAAAAAATAAACTGCCGCGAGTATGTCACCTATTACATTTCCATGGACAAATAGATCGATCTGTCAATTCTTAACTTTAATTAAAACCTCGTTGGAAATCACTTGATCTATTAATTCAGATTACCAACTTTTGCACTACCGTACAAATTTAACAAGTCCATCTAGTTCTCTCCCAATATACGTTTACATTAAATAACTGTGAAATACTATTATATCTCCAATCAGGATCGAGTAAGTTTATCTCTGAAGAGGCATGAATAAGAGTTAAACCTTCTGTAATATATCTTGTCTCGAGGCCACAAAGAAAATAACTTCTAGTTTAAGCAGTTTTATACAACATTTAATTCTAAATATCTAAAGGCTAAACGTGCGTTTCCCCAAAAAAGTTCTTATGTTTACCATACATTCATACATATTTCAACGCTATACATAAAATGTAAACCGAGTGAGAATTCGAGAGATGATAAAATTAAGAGTTTGCGTATTTGTGAATAAAAAATTCAATAAAAACAGAAATCACTTAAGTATGATAAACGTTATCAATTTATCTATTGAATCTATCAATATATCAATAGCCTTAACGTTAGAGACATTTCCAAACTGTTCTCTTCAAGAATTATTATTATATTAAAGTAATATTTTTGTCATTGTAACTATGTAGTCTAAGTTAATTTAAGAAAAAAACACGAATACACGAGTCATTTTGACTCATTAAGTATAAAGTTAAATAATCTAATGGAGAATCTTAATGGCAACAATAAACAAGGCCACAGTGCTGAATCATTATGTCCGGTTTCGTTGTTCTAAATATTTAACATATCTATTTAGAATTTGCAGGTGTTTGTTATTTGCCTGCCACTATAACGCCACAACTCACATCATTACTTTGTGGTGGTAAATCTAATTTGTATATGTAGTTGTGTGTGTGTGTGCGAGCGTGTATACAAGTATAGCTGTATGCATCCATGCATACATGCATATCTATGTAATATATATAAGTATACACATATATGTAAAGATATATATGTGCGTGTATGTACACACACAAACACACACACATATATATATGTATATATATATATATATAATATATATAGATAAATAGATATAGATATATATACATATATATATATACATATATGTGTGTGTGTGTGTGTGTGTGTGTGTGTGTGTGTGTGGTGTGTGCATGTATGTATGTATGTATGTATATCAAAAGGATGTGTTATAATATTTTTCCAGTCATACCAACAATCCATTATACTTTCCATTATACATCAGCAGCCCTGCGGATATCGTTATGTTTCGACACCAGGGCAGTACCATTCAATCCAGTGGTGTCAACAGCACCAAAAGAAATATTGTTTGGTAACAAACCAAAGAATAATCTTGCAAACACACACACACACACATATATATATATATATATATATATATATATATTATATATATATATATATATATATATACAATAAGGATAAAATCTTAATAAGGAATCTTAACAAGAAATTATCAGGTAGTTAGCGTGAAAAACGTCATAAGCTGCATTAGGGATGATTAGTTAAATTTTGGTAGTAATGACTTATGTCCCTCTTACGTGTGGCATTTATGTGTAATAATGCCTTCTATACAAATATAATATATATATATAATATTATATATATTAATATATATATATATATATACATATTATTAATATATAATATATATATATAATATATACATATATATATATATATATATATCTATATATATACATATATATACATGTATATATATATATATATATATATATGTGTGTGGTGTGTGTGTGGTGTGTGTGCATTCTTTTATTCTGTTTTTTCAGTCATTTGACTGCGGCCATTCTGAAGCACCGCCTTTAGTCGAACAAATCGACCCAAGACTTATTTTTAGTAAGCCTAGTACTTATCCTATCGGTCTCTATTGCCGAACCGCTAGATTACGGGGACGTAAGCACACCAGCATACGGTTGTCGAGCGATGGTGGGGAGACAAGCACAAACATGCAAATATATACACACACATATGTATATATTTATGTATATATATGTGTGTATATATATATATGTATATGTATATATATGTATATGTATATGTATGTGTATATATATATATATTTATATATGTATGTATGTATGTATGTATATATATATATATATATAGAGAGAGAGAGAGAGAAAATAGTAAAAAGTGAAAAAACTACAGAAGGCTTGTTTTAAAAGGTTAAAAAATATATATTTGAGTCAATATGTCTGAAGAATGTTATAAATTTTTTTCATACAATGACATAGTATAGAAGAAATGACCGGTTTCGCGTTCAGCTTTTCAAATTTCTTAAAACGTTATGTTTACGTTGAGCGCTGATCGAGATAATAAGTGATTTCTCCCGGTGTAAGGGATATACTAATTAAAAAAATTAACCTTAAAATAGAAACAGACATCTTTTACAAAGCCACAGACGCCAAACAATAACTTCTTTTTGATTCATGCTACCCAAGACACACTAAAACAAACATCCCCTTCAACCTTGCATGAAGGATATGCACAATAGTCTCAGAACAAAATACCAGGAACTTTCGACTGCAAGAACTCAAAAACACCCTAATTGACAGACATTACCCAGCTCAACTCATAGAGGATGGGATCAGACGTGCAACAGAAATCAACATAGAAACTTTAAGAAAAGTTCAACACAACAACACACCTTCCCCGAAAATACTACCTTACATATCCACATACAACCCCAGAAACAAAGAAGCCTTCACCATCATCACCCAGAATTACCAATACTTCATAAGGACCCCAAATTAAAGGAAATTCTAAACATACACCAAATCATTAAAAAGCTACAAACAACCTAAATCACTTAAAAAGATTCTCACAAAGGCATAATTGTTTTCTGAAATTACGGATGCAAAAGTAAAAAAAATGTGGTAGACCGAATGTTGCAACATGTCCAAACCTGCTAGAAGGATCAGAATTCCTCTTCAAAGAGGGACAGAAATTCAAGATCAAATCTAATTTTACTTGTGCCTCTGAAAACATAATTTATGTCATAAAATGCTTGGGCTGCCACCAAGACTACGTGGAATCCACGGGACTATCACTCAGGCGTAGATGCACACTGCATCGACAACAGATTGCATTCCCAGAATACAGAACGATACCCTTTAGTGAGCACATTGAGAAATGCGCAAAGCAACTACTACCACAATTTCTAATCTTTCCATTCTACCAATGTGCTATCGGAACACCAACACAAATTAGACTAAACAAGGAAACATTCTTCATTGAAAAATACAAGCCCAAACTTAACCATTCCAACATACTTATACAGAGAAACTCAATCCAAAAGAAAGGCAAATAATTTTAAGAGATTATCTCCCTTAAACCGGAAGAAATCACTTATTATCTCGATCAGCGCTCAACGTAAACATAACGTTTTAAGAAATTTGAAAAGCTGAACGCGAAACCGGTCATTTCTTCTATACTATGTCATTGTATGAAAAAAATTTATAACATTCTTCAGACATATTGACTCAAATAATATTTTTAAACTTTTAAAACAAGCCTTCTGTATTTTTTTCACTTTTTACTATTTTCTATATATATATATATATATATATATATATATATATATGCGTGCATATGTAGAAGAAAACACAGAATGCTCCACCTCTCGTCCGGCTGCAATCATCAGCTGAGCGCCGTGCTTCGACAAGATTTCTGCCCATCAAGGTCAGTATCTCTCCACACATTGAACAGGTCGCGGTCTCAAAGCTACGAAAATATTTTGGTAAATTAAATTTAAATGTTGAAGTGAATCTAACGGGTTTTGTGTGTGTTTTTAAATGGCATATAAAAAAACCTTCCACGCTGCAATTTCTTTTGTTTCAGCATACGATCTCAGCTCAGGTCACTTGCTATGCAAGTACATGTGTGTGCGTGTGTTTGTATAAAGGTTGAATTATATTTCGTCCTTTAATTTGGAGAATCCCAAAATGATTTCTAATATACATTCTTCAGATTTTGCTGGTAGCACACTAGCGTAAGTTTGCGAATATGAAAATAATAGTTGCATATGGTGTGTTATGTAAATTTATGGAAAGGAATCCCATAAAACTCAAAAAAATTATCGAGAATGGAGAAGAGATGTTAAAATGTAAAAGAATTTTCATTCATGGTTGGACAGAAATAATTAAATTAAATTAAATTAATTATATATCACTGTTCTCTTCAGTGCAAGAAGTATAAGCAAGAAATTATTACAAAGGACTTGATAAAGGAAATAGCAGAGTATAGGTATTCATATTTATCCTTATGAGAAAGAAAGAAGAAATATGAGTTTAGTTAGGTATACACTATAACTAAGGCAACTAACGGTTATTTGAAAAATATAAGTGGAAAAGGTTTTATGAGACGTTCATTCTATAGAAGATTAAGGAGATAAGTAATTCTAACTCCAAGTCGTATATGTAAAGAAAGTTGTATAGAAATGTCCAATGGAAAAGCATAGTTGTATTTGAATTAGGATATGCCCTGACTGTTAGAAACAATACTAAGTGTGGTGTGTATTTTTAAAAAATGTGTACTTGAGTAGAGGATATAGTGCATAAAGGGCTGCTGGAAATGTAACGTAAACAAATTTTAAAGGGGTAGAAATGCTTAAAGAGAGAAAAAATGTTGTGTTAGTGTAAGAAGTAATATTTGTTTGTATGTATTAAATATAACGTAAAAGATAATAAAAACAGAAAGGTTGTTAATATTACAGATTTAGATAGTAAATACTTTCTGTGGGTATAAATATGAAAAAGAACGGTCAGGTTTATTATTGGATGTAGTGAAATGAAAATAACAATATAGGAGAGGTTATATATATATTATATATATAATATATAATATTATATATAAATAAATAATATATAATATAATATAATATATAGATAGATAGATAGATAGATAGATAGATAGATAGATAGATAGATAGATAGATAGATAGATAGATAGATAGATAGACAGATAATTAGATAAATAGATATATAGATAGACAGACAGACAGATAGGCAGCATACATACATACATACATATATACATACATACATACATACATACATACATATATATATATATATATATATATATATATATATGCGACAAGAAGGAAAGGGAGGGGATCCAGAGGTGGACCCCTGTTAGAGATTATATTGTGTCTATTTATTTTAAACAATTATGAGAATATATGTGCACTAAAGCTTTTTAAACACTCTTCTAAACTCTCTGATTAAGCCTAGAGGTACACCCAAGTACCCTAATTTTATCTACCGATCACTATAGTACAGTGAAAAGATGGAAATAACATGTGGGGTACTGTGACCGCTATATATCTACCCTCTTTGTAATGTTGGCAAATGGAATAAGTATAAAAATGAACATAGTCAATTTAATTTTAAAAATTCCATATGTGGCTTAAGAGTGCTCTACACTTTAAAACTGATGTAATACTTACATTGTTTTATTAAATGAAGTAGCAGGAAACGATTGTACTATTACTACCTTTGGATATCCTTGCTGCTTATTTTGATTATAATCACCCCATTTGATTTATATGGATAATACCATACCAAATTCTGGTACATTTAACTTAAGTACCATATTCATCTGAATCTAAATTTTTGCTGAATATATAAATACGGATATGGATATGGATATATTTTAGCCTTGTGGATGGATTTCGTACACGGAAACTGTAAGAAGACTGTCGCATATATGTATATATTTGAATGTGTGTGTCTGCATTTGTACCCCCACCATTGCTTGACAACCGATGTTGCTGTGTTTACGTTCCCATAATTTAGTGGTTCGGTAAAAAGCATTGATAGAGTAAGTACTAGGCTTACAAAGAATAAAACCTGTGGTCGATTTTTTCCACGAACGGTGGTGCCCCAGCATGGCTGCAGCTACGTGACTGAAACAAAGAAAACAATAAAAAAACTATGCCATCTTAATTTCGAGCAAGTCCGAATATCTCTGCTAGTATATATACATACATACGTACATACAAATATGTGTATATGTGTGTATATATATATATATATATATATATATATACATGTTTCTTTATTACCCACAAGGGGCTAAACATAGAGGGGACAAACAAGGAAGACAAACGGATTAAGTCGATTACATCGACCCCAGTGCGTAACTGGTACTTAATTTATCGACCCCGAAAGGATGAAAGGCAAAGTCGACCTCGGCGGAATTTGAACTCAGAACGTAGCAGCAGACAAAATACGACTACGCATTTCGCCCGGCGTGCTAACGTTTCTGTCAGCTCGCCGACTTGGTAAACAAGCTACTTACCACACAGTCACTCCTGCGCCTATATATATATATAATATATATATATATATGT
>NW_021826003.1:2500-7500 GCF_006345805.1 Octopus sinensis | reverse complement strand
GTTTTCAGATTCCACATTCTAGTTACCTCTATTTCCAGGTCTTTGTATTTTGAGAGTTTCTCCATTTCTTTTAGAGACACGTTGTCATCTGCCGGTATTGATACATCAATTAGAAAGCATTTTTTTTTCTTCATGATCTCTGACAACTATATCTGCTCTGTTGGCCTTAATTTCTCTATCTGTGTATCGGCATATCCCAGAGTATGGTTGCTTTCTCGTTTTCTGTGACCTTTTCTGGTGTGTGCCTATACCATCTTTTTTCTGTTGTTATTCCATAATGTTGGCATAGCTTCCAGTGTATGTAGGTTCCAACTCTGTCATGTCTGTGAATATATTCCTTCTTAGCCAGGACTGGGCAGCTAGAGATAATATGATTTATTGTTTCTTCTTGTCCATCTCCACATATTCTGCAGTTACTTGTAATATTTCTTTTCATTACATGTTTTTGGTAATTTCTGGTGGGGAGGCTTTGGTCTTGTGCTGCAATTAAAAATCCCTCTGTTTCTGCTTTGAGTCCTGAGCTTCTCAACCATTGCTGGGATCTTTCTTTGTCTATTTCTTTCTTTTGCGTTTAGTTTAGTGCAGTATTTACCATGAAGGGCTTTTCTTGCCATCGTTTTATCATGGTTCGTTGCTGTTCTATTTTTAGTTTGGATTTCATTTGTTTTATAGCTTTTGTTGTTTCTTCATCATCTTCTTCTTCTTCATGTTTATTAGGTGGTATGATTTCTTGTTTGTATTTGTCAGCTTCCTTAAATACTGAGAACAGTTTCTGTTTTGCTCGTGTTTTGCTGCTATCTTGGATCAGTTTTCCTTCCTTCTGAAGTAGGTATTTTTGCAGTCCTATGGTGGTTATTTTATAGTAGTTTTCCAGCTGTATAAGGCCTCTACCACTTCTATACGTTGTATATATGGTCTTTCTATGTCAGATTTTGGGTGATGCATCCTAGATCCTGTCAGTATTTTCTTGTTTTCCTATCTATTTTGGACAGTTCATTTCGTGTCCAGTTAAGGATATTAGCTGTAACTTATAACTGGGACAGCTAAAGTGTTGATACCTATTATCTTGTTTTTAGCATTGAGCTCTGTTTTTAGTATTGATCTAACTCGTCTAGTATATTCTTTTTTTATTTTCTCTTTCATTTGTGTGTGTTGTGTCTTATCTAGTTCATGGATTCCTAAGTATTTGTAAGTTTGGCTTTGGTCTAATTCTTTTATTTCATTGGTTTTATCTAGTGTGATGTTGTTACTTTTAACTAGTTTTCCTCTTTTCATGGTTACTTTGGCGCATTTTTCTAATCCAAATTTCATATCTATTTCTTTGGTAATCCATGAACTGTCTTTAATAGTGTTTCCAGCTCTTTGTCATTTGCAGCGTATAGTTTTAGTCATCCATATATAAAAGGTGGTTGATCGTTTTGCCGTAACATTTATATCCGCATCCAGTTCTATTTAGCATATCAGATAGAGGTGACAGTGCCAAGCAGAAAAGGAGTGGAGAGAGCGTGTCTCCCTGGAAATTCCTCTTCTGATGGGGATGTCTTTGGTTTTCATGAGTCCCTCTTTTGTTTGGAGATGTAGGACTGTTTGCCATTTATTCATAGAGTGCTCTATGAATTTTATGATTGTTCGTGCTACTTTACTTTGTTAATGGCTAGTGTTTCAAGGATCCATGTGTGGGGGATGCTATCAAACGCCTTTTTGTAGTCAATCCAGGCCATACTGAGGCCTTTCTTTCTTCTGTGTCGTGCTGTCTTCAGTTATGGCTTTATTAATCATTAGTTGATCTTTACAGCCATATGAGCCTTTGCGGCATCCTTTCTGCTCTTCTGGGAACAGTTTGTTTTCGTCCAGGTGCTTGTTCAGCCTTTGCGATATCACTGCAGTAAATGCCTTGACATAGTAGGGAGGCAGGTTATTGGTCTGTAGTTTTCTGGTTTTGCTGTTTCATTTGATTTGGAATAAGATGGTTTTCCCCTTCGTGAGCCATTCAGGCATTGTCTCTGGCTCTGCTAGTATGCTGTTAAAGTTTTCAGCCAGCTTTTTGTGCATTCCTGTTAGATATTTCAACCAGAAGTTGGGGATCTTGTCATGCCCAGGTGCCTTCCAGTTGCTTAGTTTTTGCAGTGCCTGGGTGACCTCTTCAGTTGTTATGGGGGTCCAAAGTTGTTCAGATGCCGAGTTTGTTATTTTGATACTCCTTTTTTTTTGGCTGTTCGTTCGCCGACCATATTTCTCTCCAGAATTCTTCCAATTCTTCTGCCGTTGGTGGCTGCAGTGACTTCTATTTTATTTTTTCCCAGATCTTGGTAGAACTTTTGGGGTCGGAGTTGAACTTTTTGTTCTGTTCAAAGAAGCGTTGGCGTTTCTCGTACCGGCGGATCCTTTGAGCTTTGGCAAGGATATCTTGCTTCAGCTTTTCTTTTATCTCCGGCAAATCTTTTTCTGTGATGTTATATTTGCGGAGCATTTTTGTTCTCTTTTTGTTGCTCAGTAGCGTTGATTGTTTGCTGATTATTATTATTATTATTATTATTATTATTATTATTATTATTATTATTATTATTATTATTATTATTATTATTATTATTATTATCATTATTATTATTATTATTATTATTATTATTATTATTATTATTATTATTATTATTGAGTGAGAGAGCAGTTCATGCCATCAAAGTGACACTGGGGTAAAATATACGAAGCCCAATATACCCATCATGACTACCCGTCTGATAAAGGTACACCAGGCACATGCATCACAACCATATGTGCGCGACATGGTGATCTCATATCAAGATAAACAGCACATGACCTTGCAGGTGGGGCCCCTTAGAATTTTCTTCAGGTTGAGTAGCCCATCCCGCTCAAACGGTCCCTGAATAAGGGTTGTTTAAGGATGTTGAAAGAACCACCCATGTTTCCAGAGGTGAACTATTCAAACCCCAAAGAATCCCTCTCAACACATGGCTATGATGCTCCCCCACTACTTCTGCTCGTGATCAGAGATGCACATATCGTCAGCCACTAAGGGACATGCTCAACTGGTTAAGGTCAACAACTGACAAGCAAATCTGTGGTATTGAGCAGAATATTTGCTGGTAGCCCATCTTTTATACCAAGACAAAACAATGTACATGATAACACTTCCAATCAGTTAAGATCAGAAGCCATGAGAGCCACTGCCTGGTACTTCATCAATTATTATTATTATCATTATTATTATCATTATTATTATTATTATTATTGTTATTATTATTATTATTATCATTATTATTATTATTATTATTATCATTATTATTATTATTATTATTATTATTTTATTACTACTACTATAATAATAATAATAATAATAATAATAATGATGAGATGATGATGATGATGATGATGATGATGATGATGATGATGATGATGATAAAAATATAAATAATAATAATAATTAATATAATAATAATAATTATTATTATTATTTGGTCGGCACGGGACTACATTAAAAGATACTCCCACAGTGTCGTATTGAACTCGGATTAAGTTGGTTTGGAAGCAATTTCTCACCACAGGGCCGCGGTTGCGCCTACTTACACAGCTATGCCTGCGTCTATTTAGACATAATTTTATTTTCGTATTCGACGTTTGCAAAAGACCACTTAATCACTTCCGTTTTGGGTTTTTCATCTTTTCATTATGTTTCTTCCATTTTCTCTTTTTCTATATTTGCGGTAGACCACACTTTGAACTATCGTTTAAGTTAAATTTGTATATTTTATATTTTGTTAATTATTTTTTCGAAATTGAATAATAGTTTCAAATGTCAAGCAAATCGATTTCTCTGGAAATGGAAATTAATATATTCAATTAATTTAAAAATTGTATAAAGTTTCAACAAGAACTGAGAAACAGTTTGATATAAGCGAACTAAATGTTAGAAAAAACTAAAATCACGCAAAAGAACATTATAAATGCCAGACTTTCAATAACCTTAGAACGCTCACCATAAAAACGATGCACATGTAATGATATGATGGAAACAATAGGAAAAGCTATAATATTTCGGATGGCATATATAAAATCGAATGCTACGAAAAAACAATGTCACGTATTCGATTTCATGTACGTGTTTCTATGGACTCGTTTTTTCTTTTATTCGTTTACTTTGTTTCAGCCCTTTGACTGCGGCCATGCTGGAGCGCCGCCTTTTAGTCGAAGCAATGCGACTTCAGGATTTATTCTTTGTAAACCCGGTACATGTTCTATCGGCATCTTTTGCTGAATCGCTTGATTACGGGGACGTAAACACACCAAGAAGCACACACTCACACACGCATACATACATACATACTACATAACTACATACATGCATACATACATACATACATACTCATACATACATACATACATACATACATACATACATACATACATACATACATACATACATAGGCGTAGGAGTGGCTGTGTGGTAAGTAGCTTGTTTACCAACACAAGGGTCCAGGGTTCGTCCCACTGCGTGGCATCTTGGGCAAGTGTCTTCTGCTATAGTCCCGGGCCGACCAATGCCTTGTGAGTGGATTTGGTAGACGGAAACTGAAAGAAGCCTGTCGTATATATGTGTGTATATATATATGTGTGTGTGTGTGTGTTTGTGTGTCTGTGTCTGTCCCCCTAGCATTGCTTGACAACCAATGCTGGTGTGTTTAGATCCCCGTCACTTAGCGGTTCGGCAAAAAGAAACCGATAGAATAAGTACTGGGCTTACAAAGAATAAGTCCCAGGGTCGATTTGCTCGACTAAAGGCGGTGCTCCAGCATGGCCGCAGTCAAATGACTGAAACAAGTAAAAGAGAGTAAAAGAGAATAAAAGAGAGACATGTAATGACATGGTGAAACAATAGGAAAAGCTATAATATTGCGGATGGCATATATAAAATCGAATGCTACGAAAAAAACAATGACACGTATTCGATTTCATGTACGTGTTTCTATGGACTCGTTTTTTCTTTT
>NW_021826002.1:12500-13835 GCF_006345805.1 Octopus sinensis | reverse complement strand
GATCTTGTACTGATTATTGAATGCAGACAATTTAATAATTTATTCTTTTGTTTGACTAACACAAACACAAAGCAGCGACTGAGTACTATAACTATATATTAGAAGCCTCAAGACCAGCATTTTAAATGACTCTCAATAGGGAAGTATTACTAGTTATAATAAATGTAATTGTATATATTTTTTGTTAGCAATACTACTGGAATTGAAGCCTAAAATTGCTGTAAAAAAAAATGGTAATTATAAATCTGAGGTTTATGATATCATTGTTTATTCCATGGAATTTATGGGAGTATTAGTAAAACAATGGAGACCTAAGTAAATTGCATTGTGAACAAATTCTCCTAAACTAAAGACGATAGATACGAGGTAATCTAGGAAAGAAAAAGAAAAGAAATTAAATTGATATACACTCTTTATGTGAGGAAGTGAATCCAAAGATACCTAAGAATGTCACCTATATAACAAGTAAACCTTACCAACTAGGCATAAATACAATGGTATTGTATTTATGTTTAGATGTAAGCCTTTTGTTTGTCTTCCATTATATTTGTTCTCTAATAATCTCCTCTTAGCAACTGAACACCGATAAGCATTTGGTGGTTACGGTCTGTACGTGTTCAAATCACTTATAATAAATACCTGACTATTGACGATGAGCCATTCACAATCTGTTTACACTGCAGTGTTTCTAAAAACCGAGCTGAGCTTTAGCATCTAATGGTTATTTTCCTACAGCCGCTCTGCGTGACCTTGTCGAAAAAACTTTTTATCGTTTTCCGTTCTTTAATAATTTACGCAACATTTAATTTAGTCGTTCCAATCTAGTTTGGTACTTCTGTCGTTTCCTGCGTTCATATTCTCTTGTATATGTATTCTCTAAAACGCGTATGTTTTTATTATATATTTTGTTCAAAATACTTTAGAGGTATCCACGTCTGTCTATATCGCCATTCTATTTCGCTTGTTCTCCACTTTCTATCCACTCGAATTCCATCCGATTCTACAACTGTTCATATCTTTTATTCAATAACTTTTTGGAATTGTTTGTATGCACTACAATGAATATATGTTTTAATCAGCGCGTGAATATATATATATAATATATATATAATATATTATATATTATAATATATATATATATATACACACACCACACATATTATGCACACACACACACACACATATATATATATTATATATATATATATAGATATATATATATATTGTATATATATATATATATATACATATATGTATATGTATGTATGTGTGTAATATATATATATATATATACATGTTTGTGTATGTATTATGTACGTATGAATGTATGTATGT
>NW_021826002.1:0-10000 GCF_006345805.1 Octopus sinensis | reverse complement strand
TGAAATCCCACTAGGTGTCTGATGCGAGGATTCTTTCTGCGTGTCATAGGCTTTCGTCCAGCGAATAACTCTAATACCACCATTCCGCATTGCTATGCACTGCACAAACAAGAAGCGAAGATTTACATTACATTATCAATACATCAGGTGAACGGACATAGAAATCTCTCCTCCATATCGTGCCTCCTCTGGGAGACTACTCTACTATGTAGGTACGTACGCACACTATACATACAGTTCGCACACATGATATACGCATATACGAATCTATGTATGCATAAATGCAATCCTATGGTTTTATAATGATGTGCCTATATACACTACCGTGAGAAATTAATTAGCACCCTTGATTTGCTCTTCACTCAAGGTATATGCTGTCACCTAGTGGCCATATCTCGAACTATTGCTTTGTTGCGAGTTCACTGTTGCGCAGAACGATGACGTAACTTTGTTTGCAGAGCAGTTTGAGAGTCTACAGCCTTATGATGTTGACATAGCAGTGCAACAACTTGGAGTGCGGATGCAGACAAATCTTCCTGTGTTTAATAGATATAGGTAGCGCCTCGCAAGGACCGAAATCACACCATACTAAGTTTTCTCATCGCGTAAGACGTTTTTGAACAGCTCATAGGTTAATTGATTTAACCTATTTAATGTAGAAATTTGAGAAGTGCTAATTAATTTCTGACGCAAGTGTATATATATATATATAACGTTATAAATCTATGTATAGCGCCTCCGCTACTGAATTTCTACCTGGTAAATTTAATCAATCGTCCAGAGACACAAACAGATTTCCTCGTCTTGTATCGATTCGGGCGTTATTTACGTTCAAATGGTAGCTAATTCCTTTCCTTGCACTTGCTCTGGGGGTGGGGTCCAGTAAGAATGAAGGATTTGAATTTTTCAAGGCAGTATAAACAAAAACATAACACATGATAACAATCACAATGACTATTGCTGTGAGTAGTTCCCTGGTTTATTAATAATTTACCAGAGTCAACTCTTCTCCTTCCCCAAACTATTAAGTTTTTATCACTAATTTAAACATAATTCAACATTTTCACTACCACTGCCCATTTACATATATATTTACAAGGTAATCGATGACAGTACAATAATTATTGAACTAGCAATGCAGTGTGGTTATGAATAACTAAATGTACACATATATACTGCTCGGATCAATTATGGAACTTAAGGTTCACGACCCACAATCTTCAAGGAACCTTCATAACAATTGTATGTTAAGGAATAAATATTTCAGCGCTGTCTGCATCTGTAGCATTAATAAAATCTGTTCAGGAGACTACGGGTATATAGATGCGAATCTTATCTATTTATACATATTTGGTTTCACTGTGAAATTTAGCTTAACTGTCCTTTTGGCTGATTACTGAGAAGATCAAATGTCAACGTTCATTGAATATTTAATAATTAATCAGAATTCACTCGACTCAATCCGTTTATGTCTATCTTCACTTATTATTATTGTTAACTTTGAACTGCGCAAGGTTATATATACTACGCTTTTGATAGGCTCATAGGATACCGGATCAAGAAAAGCGGATTTTAGCCGTGACCGCTGTCTAATATATATTTCATGAGTTGGCTACATTTTACAGTTTATCTTCCTTCAAATATCAATTGGGAAAAACACATAACTGATATTTATAGCTCGGTAACCAAGTTATATTTTTGTTCGGACTACTGGTGCTTATGTTGCTGGATTTATGGCTAACGGTTATGCTGTACTTTTAGATGTGACATAGCAATTAATAAAACTTAATTAAGTGAAGCAATTAATAAATTTCAAATTTACTATACAGGACGACATTACTGTTACTGCCTTTGTTGTTTCTTCTGTTCTGCATATTTATATCGCTACAGGAAGTGGTAACAAAAGACGGCGAACGGCAGAGGGCAGCTTTAATAAGGTTATAATGCAGTGATGTTGTCACAGGAGCGACACTGACTGACTAAAGAAGGTCAAAGGTGTACATTACATATGGTCGATCACCGCAAATAAGTGGGTGTTTTATGAAGTCAAGATGTGGCAGACCATAAGATGGATTCTTTTAAGTATATGTTTACATTACGGTAATTTAGCATCTGTATAACATAGCGGAAGAAAAGGTGGTGGTGGTGGTGGTGGGGGGGGGGGGCTGGAATAGGAAAACAGAATGATAGTTGAGCGGAAATTGCTATCACACTTGTTGAAATTACTTGATTATTGAGAAACACACCTTTCGTCGGCGTGCTGAAGGAAGTTTCAAGGAAAATAAAGTGAAATAAAGAAATGAAGGAAAAGAGAATGAGAAAAATATGACATAGCGTGGTAATGAAAATATCATGCATAGGAAATCTTATCATGAGCCTGAGTGACACGAGAAACGGGCATGCTATCTCAGACATACTTAAAGTGCAAATGGAGTTCTTTCTATTTCGTCCATCTCCATCTTTATGCATGTTTGTGACCATGTATTTATGGTGGCTGTGTGGTAAGTAGCTTGCTAACCAACCACATGGTTCCGGGTTCAGTCCCACTGCGTGGCATCTTGGGCAAGTGTCTTCTGCTATAGCCCCGGGCCGACCAATGCCTTGTGAGTGGATTTGGTAGACAGAAACTGATAGAAGCCTGTCGTATATATGTATATATATATATATATATATGTATGTGTGTGTGTGTGTTTGTGTGTCTGTGTGTTTGTCCCCCTAGCATTGCTTGACAACCGATGCTGGTGTGTTTACGTCCCCGTTACTTAGCGGTTCGGCAAAAGAGACCGATAGAATAAGTACTGGGCTTACAAAGAATAAGTCCCGGGGATCCATTTGCTCGACTAAAGGCGGTGCTCCAGCATGGCCGCAGTCAAATGACTGAAACAAGTAAAAGAGTAAAAGAGTAAATATATATATATATACCTACATGCACATACACACACACGCACACTCACACAGCCACACACATATGTATGTACATATATGTATGTTGGCGAGTGTGTGTGAATGCATGTTTGTGCGCAAGTGTACATATTGCTGTTTAGTTTTCGTAGATTAGATTTTTTTTTTTAAATATCATTCAATTAAACTGACAACTCTCTGGTATATGGATCATCATTATCGCCTTCACCAACACCAAAGCACTTTTCCTCTCAACCACTTTTCTCTTTGTTCTTTTTCTCCTCTTCCTTTTCTTTTCTTCTTCTTCTTCTTCTTCTTCTTCTTCTTTTCTTCTTCTTCTTCTTCTTCTTCTTCTTCTTCTCATCCCCCTCCCGCCTGCACCACCACCACTTCAGCCTTATTCTGTCGACTACCTCGTCCTTTTCATCGGCCTCTTCTTCTTCTTCTTCTTCTTCTCCTTCTTCCTCTTCTCCTTCTTCTTCTTCTTCTTCTCATCCCCCTCCCGCCTGCACCACCACCACTTCAGCCTTATTCTGTCGACTACCTCGTCCTTTTCATCGGCCTCTTCTTCTTCTTCTTCTTCTTCTTCTTCTTCTTTTCTTCTTCTTCTTCTTCTTCTTCTTCTTCTTCTTCTCATCCCTCTCCCGCCTGCACCACCACCACTTCAGCCTTATTCTGTCGACTACCTCGTCCTTTTCATCGGCCACTTCTTCTTTTTCTTCTTCTTCTTCTTCTTCTTCTTCTTCTTCTTCTTCTTCTTCTTCTTCTTCTCCTTCTTCTTCTTCTTCTTGTCACCCCTCTCCCACCTGCACCTTCTTCTCCTCCTTCTCCTTTTTTCTCTTCCTCCAGCGTTTTTTCCTCCTTTTCTTACTCCTCCTCCTCCACCTTCTTCTTCTCCTTTTTCTTCCCCTTCTGCTTCTTCTCCTCCTCCTTCTTCTTTTTCTTCTTCTTCTCCTCCAGCTCCTTTTTTTCTTCGTCTACTCCCCCTCTCCCCCGCCTGCACCACTACCACCACCACCGCCACCACCAAACCGCCACCTCCCCATCCCCCTTCTCCCCCTCTTTCGTCTACTTCTTCTCTTCCCCCTCCTCCTTCACCTCTTCTTCTTCTTCTTCTTCTTCTTCTTCTTCTTCTTCTTCTTCTTCTTCTACAATCTTTAATACTAAATATACTGATTTTAAATTCTATCACAATGCTAGCATCTTCGGAGGTGGTCGTAAGCCTACTACCCATGTTCCAGTGCAGAACTAGTAGTTAGTTTACCGACCCGGAAACGATGAAGAACAAAAGTCTACCTCGGTTGAATTTGAACTGGTGACGCAAAGATTGACGAAACGCCCGAAAAGCATTTTGCCCGGCGCGCTTAACGATTTGTGTTAACTTACCATCATCCCAGTGCTAAATACATTATACAGCAGTGAGGCAACAAACCTCCATTTATGAGACTGAGTAACTGGTTGGAAATATTAACCAAATATAGGCACAGACGTGGCTGTGTGGTAAGAAGCTTGCTTGGGACGAGGGATCACTCGGCTCGTCCGTCGACGAAGAGCGCAGCTATCTGCGTGAACTGATGCGAATTGCAGGACTCCGTGAACATCGACACCTCAAACGCACATTGAGGCCCCGAGATGCCATCGTCCCGGGGCCCCCCGTCCAGTCGAAGGCTTTGAGCTGGTAGAAGCGTTAGCACACCGGGCGAAATACTTAGTGATATTTCGTCTGCTGCTACGTTCTCAGTTCATATTCCGCCTGAGGTTGACTTTGCTTTAATCCAGTTACGCACTGGGGTCGATATAATCGACTTAATCCGTTTGTCTGTCCTTGTTTGTCCCTTCTGAATCTAGCCCCTTGTGGGTAGTAAAGAAATAAGAAGTTTGCTTCCCTACCACAGGGTTCTGGGTTCAGTTCCAATGCGTGACACCTCGGGTAAGTATCTTCTTCTATAGCCTCGGGGAGACTGAAGCCTTTGTGAATGGATTTGGTAGACGGAAACTGAAAGAAGCCCTTCGCATATATAAACGTGTATGTTTGTATGTATATGCGTGTTTATGTGCTTGTTTGTTTCTGTGTTTGTCCCCCACTCTCCAGCATCACTGCTTCACAACTGGTTTTGGTTTGTTTACGTCCCCGTAACGTAGCGATTCGGCAAGAAACAGCGATGGAATATGTAGTAGGCTTAAATAAGTAATCTCCTCAAGGTGTTGCTCCAGCATGGCTGCATTCAAATGACTGAAACAAATAAAAGAATAAAAGAATAAATTATCTCGAATACGATCATAGCCCTTTGGAAGAAGAAGGAGAATTTTAATAATATCTCTGGAGGTACGTTGCTGGGAATAAAACACGATATCATCACGGCATTCACCCCTAAGTCATTCTGATCTGGTCGGGCCGGGGACTGAACAACCATAGAGAGAATAGTTCCTAACTATGTGAATAAAGAATTTCTTTGAATTTTAGCCAACAAAGTTGATAAAAGACATCCACCATCATGAAGACAGTAGCAGACTTCTTTCTTTCTTTTTTCGCGATATCACCATCATGTAATGACGTCTCCCGACTCTTTGTTCTCTTAATAACAGAATATCGTGTCGATGTTATTGTATTTTGTTCCCAAACACTGTCAAAGACAGTTTGGTATATCATGATCTCATATAAGACATTGAATAGGATATTTCCTGTATATTTCTTTTCTGATTCATTGGTTTAATAATCGAACTTCCCGCGGTAATGGCTGTGCTAAGTCACTGATGCTTGCAAGTATAATGTATCTTCTTTGAGAGAGCGTGTACGGGTGTATAGGCTTGAATGTATGTAAGCACGTTCTTGTCTATGTATTATGACAAGGGTGCATAACCGTTTACAGTTAAATCACGATGTGATACGGGAAAGGACAGAAGGAGCAGGTGTGGGAGATGGGTGGGGTGTATTTCTTTCAGCATGTGTGTGTGTGTGTGTGTGTGTAGTATAAAGAATAAAAGATTTACATGGAACATCCGGTGTGAGAAAAAGTTAGATGTTTTAAATAATAAATATATTACTGTCTATAGATTAGAGAAACAAAAGATAGAATATTTTCTTAAGAAATGAAAGACTAAGATCCTGCTGCTACTGCTACTGCTTCTGAATATACATCTTTAATCTTTTATCTTTATTTTGTGTCAGTCATTATACAGCGGCCATGCAGGGGGAGCCGCCTTGAAGAAATTTTAGTAGACTGAATCAACCCCAGGCGTTTTATTTTAAGTCAAGCACTTATTATATCGACCCCTTTTGCCAATGCGCTAGGTTACGGCGACTTAAACACAACATCACTGGTTGTAAAGCGGTAGTGGGGGATAAACACACATACACGCACACATACATATATATGTATATACTCTTTACTCTTTACCCTATGTATACGACGGGATTCTTTCAGTTTCCATCTACTCGAGTCTGTGGTAAAAGGCAATAGCCCAAGGTGCAACGCAGTGGGACTGAATCCGGAAGCATGTGCTAGGGAAACAAAGCACCTTTTCACATCGTTTTCAGATCCGAAAACTCCACCGCCTTACTGAAACCTAGATCTGGAATTTTCAGCCAATATAAACGTATGGATAAGACGGTGAGCTGGCAGAAGCGTTAGCACGCCGGGCGAAATGCTTTGCAGTATTTCGTCTGCCGTTACGTTCTGAGTTCAAATTCTGCCGAGGTCGACTTTGCCTTTCATCCTTTCGGGGTCGATTAAATAAGTACCAGTTACGCATTGGGGTCAATATAATCGACTAAATCCGTTTGTCTGTCCTTGTTTGTCCTCTTTGTGTTTAGCCCCTTGTGGGTAGTAAAGAAATAGGTATTTCGTCTGCTTTTACGTTGTGAGTTCAAATTCCGCCGAGGTCGACTTTGCCTTTCACCCTTTCGGGGTCGATAAATAAAGTACCAGTTATGCTCTAGGGTTGATGTAATCGACTTAATCCTTTTGTATGTCCTTATTTTTCCCTTCTATGTTTAGCCCCTTGTGGGCAATAAAGAAATAAGTAAACGTATGGATGAGGCCCTTTTGGCAAATTGGACAATACCACCCTTTCAAGATCGAACAGCTGCACCACATATTCTAGGCTCCTAACCATTCATCCTTATGACTTTACGGTCAAAGGAAACATAAATCTAATTCTCCGTCTCTTTTCGGTTTCTCTTTTTTTTCTTTTTCGTTTTCCGGTGTTTTCAACCTTCCACCTGTTACATCTACATGCTTCTCGCATTTTCTCGTATTTTCTCTTATTCTAGCGCCCTCCTTTGGCTTGCTGTGCCATGTCTGTAGAACCTGAGTAGAGTGTAAAGGCACCAGATGTACATTATTGTCATTGTTTACATTATTTACATTTGACGGATATTTGTCCTCATCTTGTTTGTTGTTAACACAACGTTTCGGCTGATATACCCTTCAGCATTAATCAGGTGTCCTAGGAGAATTTCGAAACTGGGTTTTCAAGATGACAAATATCCGTCAAATGTATATAATGTAAATAATGTAAATAATGTATATAATTCCTCACCTCTTAAATATAGAACTGTGGCACCAGACCTGTTATAAAATGTGGTTTGAGTTGTTTTTATCTCATGAAACTTTTAGTAGCTCATAAAAATATATACCGCGTTTATTAAATAATAGTCATACGTATATACATACATACTTACATACAAATATATATGCATGTGTGTGTATGTGTGTGTATGCATACATAGATATATCGATAGATAGATATAGATATATATCTACAGAAACATATAAAAACATATGTATGCCTATCCACGTGTGTGCATATGTGAAGGCATGTACCTTAGCTAATAGAGAGTCGGGTATGCAGTCTTGGTTTCCCTTCCTCGAAAAGGTGGTGCCATGAATGCATACCTTTTCACTCTGATATTGCCTACTCGACCGAAAGAAGTATCACCAACAGACAACTCACCTCTCCTTTATCTTTCATATTTAATGTTTACTTTGGTGTGAAATAAACAAACAAAAAAAGCTGAGAATCAGGTCGCTATTATATAGACATCTCAAACTATTAGCAAAAATGTAGTACAGATGAACATGTCATATAATCGCTATCGAGTGACGGCTAAGACTTTGTACATGCATGCATGCATACACATACATACATACATACATACATACATACATACATACATACATACATACATACATACATAGGTACAAACATACATGAGCGGTACGGGCTACTCGATTTGAAGAATCTTCTAACTTGTTCCCACATTGTAAACTCTTGTGCTGTTTACCTTCATATGAAGTTAGAAGTCTATATATTAAATTGTACTGAATACGAAATTATGGATATTTGCATTTTAAGGGTGCAATGAAATTAAGCATGGCATCTCTTGCAGGAAATCCATGTTCCTGCAACTAGTGTAATTGCTGCTTGAGGATTTCTTAGACTAATTTCTTAAATTTTTAAATTTCTTAGAGTAAATTCTAAAAGAGGAAAAAGCTGAGGATTCAGTGTATGCTACGCTGAATCCTCTGTTACAACCGCTTCAATACAAATTCATTTTGTACCACATTACTTATTAAGGAATATATAAATAACAAAATCTCTAATAATTTAAAGATGATTAAATAAATTCCAGGGCGATGAAGTCTGTTGAGGTGTTACCTCGATAAAATATAGGACCAGTTTAATTCCTGTGTAACCATTAAAACTACTTCCCATATAACTGCTGGCATTTTGCCTATATCAGAAATCGTTAATAAATAAATTACCAACTGATCAACGAGAAACAATTGTAAATAACGTTTTATTCAAGATCCCATTGCACCTAATAAAATATGGTAAGAAAATCTTACATGGTCGGAATTGGTCTTTTAATTGCTTATTCTGATGATCATGAAGAGGATGTTCTCATTATTAAACATCTTTTGGCTGCATAGATTTTAAGTATAACAGTAGACTTTTTCGTCTGAAGATTCATGCTGCAGACGTCTCTGCTTAATTTCCTCCAAGACATTCTTGAAATAGTTAGAATGTTGCAAATTGAATATATCTGCCTTTCACCTGTCGTTAAAATATTTTCATATCTGAGAGTCAGACTTATAGACATATACATTACAAATACATGCATACATACATTTATTTATAACTGTATTATGTACGTATCTATTTGTATATGCATGTATATATATATATATATATATATATATATATATATATATATATATATATATATATTTGTATATATATAAATATATATATATATATAGGTATATTTATATGTATTTCTACTTACATGTATATCTATGTACATATATATATATATATTATATATATATATAGATAGATATATATTAATTATATATATTATATAATATATATATACTATATACATACATATATATATATATATATATATATATACATATATATATATTATATTAATATTATATAATATATATATATAAATAATATATATATATATATATATATTACATATATATAATTATATTTATATTTATATCACACATAAAGGCAGGTGGTCAGAGAATTATTGCTAAGTAGTTAAAGCAGTCTGCTGCTGTGTTTGTAGTCGAACAATAAATTGTAAAGTTCCGTGTTTGCCTGACAGCAAACATAAAGTATATTGTCCATCATTAAACATTGAAGCTAAATTGCATAGCAGAAGTAATAGTGGCTTTTCTATGGTTTCATCCTTTGATTGTCTCCCCTAAATCTATGTTAATAAAATGGCATCTTTTAAACTATTTCGGACCAAAAATGATTGGCTGTTTCGATAGTCTTCTCTTCTGTTGTTAGTATTCATCGAATAATGCGAGTGCAGTAGCTTCAAGGAGATAGATAATGTGAATTTGCTATTTTACTGATATGTCGTTCTAAAAAGAATATTTTATCACTGCTCAATAAAGCGACGCAACACGAGACAATTGTATACACGTACAATATATATACTTATATACACGTACAGTATATACTTATCATTGCATGTATGTAAGAATGTACACATCCTTTTATAATATTATATACATATATTTCGTTCTACTATATTATATATACATATATACACATACTTATACGTAAA
>NW_021826001.1:0-13721 GCF_006345805.1 Octopus sinensis | reverse complement strand
AACAATCAACTGCTACGGATTAAATATAGGACTATAGCTAGTTTGGACGACAGAATGGCAACAATCAACTGCTACGGATTAAATATAGGACTATAGCTAGTTTGGACGACAGAATGGCAACAATCAACTGCTACGGATTAAATATAGGACTATAGCTAGTTTGGACGACAGAATGGCAACAATCAACTGCTACGGATTAAATGTAGGACTATAGCTAGTTTGGACGACAGAATGGCAAAAATCAACTGCTACGGATTAAATATAGGACTATAGCTAGTTTGGACAACAGAATGTCAACAATCAACTGCTATGGATTAAATATAGGACTATAGAGTTTGGACAGAACAGAATGGCAACATCAATGCTACGGATTAAATATAGGACTATAGCTAGTTTGGACAACAGAATGGCAACAATCAACTGATACGGATTAAATATAGGACTATAGCTAGTTTGGACAACAGAATGGCAACAATCAACTGCTACGGATTAATATAGGACTATAGCTAGTTTGGACAACAGAATGGCACACAATCAACTGCGACGGATTAAATATCGGACTATAGCTAGCTTGGACAACAGAATGGCAACAATCAACTGCTAGATTAAATATAGGACTATAGCTAGTTTGGACAACAGAATGGCAACAATCAACTGCTACGGATTAAATATAGGACTATAGCTAGCTTGGACAACAGAATGGCAACAATCAACTGCTACGGATTAAATATAGGACTATAGCTAGCTTGGACGACAGAATGGCAACAATCAACTGCTACGGATTAAATATAGGACTATAGCTAGCTTGGACGACAGAATGGCAACAATCAACTGCTACGGATTAAATATAGGACTATAGCTAGTTTGGACGACAGAATGGCAAAAATCAACTGCTACGGATTAAATGTAGGACTATAGCTAGTTTGGACGACAGAATGGCAAAAATCAACTGCTACGGATTAAATATAGGACTATAGCTAGTTTGGACAACAGAATGTCAACAATCAACTGCTACGGATTAAATATAGGACTATAGCTAGTTTGGAGAACAGAATGGCAACAATCAACTGCTACGGATTAAATATAGGACTATAGCTAGTTTGGACAACAGAATGGCAACAATCAACTGCTACGGATTAAATATAGGACTATAGCTAGTTTGGACAACAGAATGGCAACAATCAACTGCTACGGATTAAATATAGGACTATAGCTAGTTTGGAGAACAGAATGGCAACAATCAACTGCTACGGATTAAATATAGGACTATAGCTAGTTTGGACAACAGAATGGCAACAATCAACAGCTACGGATTAAATATAGGACTATAGCTAGTTTGGACAACAGAATGGCAACAATCAACTGCTACGGATTAAATATAGGACTATAGCTAGTTTGGACAACAGAATGGCAACAATCAACTGCTACGGATTAAATATAGGACTATAGCTAGCTTGGACAACAGAATGGCAACAATCAACTGCTACGGATTAAATATAGGACTATAGCTAGTTTGGACAACAGAATGGCAACAATCAACTGCTACGGATTAAATATAGGACTATAGCTAGTTTGGACGACAGAATGGCAACAATCAACTGCTACGGATTAAATATAGGACTATAGCTAGTTTGGACGACAGAATGGCAAAAATCAACTGCTACGGATTAAATATAGGACTATAGCTAGTTTGGACAACAGAATGGCAACAATCAACTGCTATGGATTAAATATAGGACTATAGCTAGTTTGGACAACAGAATGGCAACAATCAACTGCTACGGATTAAATATAGGACTATAGCTAGTTTGGACAACAGAATGGCAACAATCAACAGCTACGGATTAAATATAGGACTATAGCTAGTTTGGACAACAGAATGGCAACAATCAACTGCTACGGATTAAATATAGGACTATAGCTTGTTTGGACGACAGAATGGCAACAATCAACTGCTACGGATTAAATATAGGACTATAGCTAGTTTGGACAACAGAATGGCAACATCAACTGCTACGGATTAAATATAGGACTATAGCTAGTTTGGACAACAGAATGGCAACAATCAACTGCTACGGATTAAATATAGGACTATAGCTAGTTTGGACACAGAATGGCAACAATCAACTGCTACGGATTAAATTAGGACTATAGCTATTTGGACACAGAATGGCAACAATCAACTGCTACGGATTAAATATAGGACTATAGCTAGTTTGGACAACGAATGGCAACAATCAACTGCTACGGATTAATATAGACTATAGCTAGTTTGGACAACAGAATGGCAACAATCAACTGCTACGGATTAAATATAGGACTATAGCTAGCTTGGACAACAGAATGGCAACAATCAACTGCTACGGATTAATATAGGACTATAGCTAGTTGGACAACAGAATGGCAACAATCAACTGCTACGGATTAAATATAGGACTATAGCTAGCTTGGACAACAGAATGGCAACAATCAACTGCTACGGATTAAATATAGGACTATAGCTAGCTTGGACAACAGAATGGCAACAATCAACTGCTACGGATTAAATATAGGACTATAGCTAGCTTGGACAACAGAATGGCAACAATCAACTGCTACGGATTAAATATAGGACTATAGCTAGCTTGGACAACAGAATGGCAACAATCAACTGCTACGGATTAAATATAGGACTATAGCTAGCTTGGACAACAGAATGGCAACAATCAACTGCTACGGATTAAATATAGGACTATAGCTAGCTTGGACAACAGAATGGCAACAATCAACTGCTACGGATTAAATATAGGACTGGAAATAAAGTAAACAATAGAAAAAAAAACAAAAATAAATTAAAAAATAAACAATAATCATAAATACTATTAAAGGGACTATAGCTTTGACACAGAATGGCAACAATCAACTGCTACGGATTAATATAGGACTATAGCTAGCTTGGACAACAGAATGGCAACAATCAACTGCTACGGATTAAATATAGGACTATAGCTAGCTTGGACAACAGAATGGCAACAATCAACTGCTACGGATTAAATATAGGACTATAGCTAGCTTGGACAACAGAATGGCAACAATCAACTGCTACGGATTAAATATAGGACTATAGCTAGCTTGGACAACAGAATGGCAACAATCAACTGCTACGTTAAATATAGGACTATAGCTAGCTTGGACACAGAATGGCACAATCAACTGCTACGGATTAAATATAGGACTATAGCTAGCTTGGACAACAGAATGGCAACAATCAACTGCTACGGATTAAATAGGACTATAGCTAGCTTGGACAACAGAATGGCAACAATCAACTGCTACGGATTAAATATAGGACTATAGCTAGCTTGGACAACAGAATGGTAACAATCAACTGCTATGCTACGGATTAAATATAGGACTATAGCTAGTTTGGACACAGAATGTAACAATCAACTGCTACGGATTAAATATAGGACTATAGCTAGTTTGGGACAACCTAATGGTAACAACAAACTGCAAACTGCTACGGATTAAATATAGGACTATAGCTAGTTTGGACAACAGAATGGTAACAATCAACTGCTACGGATTAATATAGGACTATAGCTAGTTTGGACAACAGAATGGTAACAATCAACTGCTATGGATTAAATATAGGACTATAGCTAGTTTGACACAGAATGGTAACAATCAACTGCTACGGATTAATATAGGACTATAGCTAGTTTGGACAACAGAATGGTAACAATCAACTGCTACGGATTAAATATAGGACTATAGCTAGTTTGGACAACAGAATGCTAACAATCAACTGCTACGGATTAAATATAGGACTATAGCTAGTTTGGACAACAGAATGGCAACAATCAACTGCTACGGATTAAATATAGACTATAGCTAGTTTGGACAACAGAATGGTAACAATCAACTGCTACGGATTAAATATAGGACTATAGCTAGTTTGGACAACAGAATGGAACAATCAACTGCTACGGATTTAATATAGGACTATAGCTAGTTTGGACAACAGAATGGCACATCAACTGCTACGGATTAAATATAGGACTATAGCTAGTTTGGACAACAGAATGGTAACAATCAACTGCTACGGATTAAATATAGGACTATAGCTAGTTTGGACAACAGAATGGTAACAATCAACTGCTACGGATTAAATATAGGACTATAGCTAGTTTGGACACAGAATGGCAACAATCAACTGCTACGGATTAAATATAGGACTATAGCTAGTTTGGACACAGAATGGCAACAATCAACTGCTACGGATTAAATATAGGACTATAGCTAGTTTGGACAACAGAATGGTAACAATCAACTGCTACGGATTAATATAGGACTATAGCTAGTTTGGACAACAGAATGGCAACAATCAACTGCTACGGATTAAATATAGGACTATAGCTAGTTTGGACAACAGAATGTAACAATCAACTGCTACGGATTAAATATAGGACTATAGCTAGTTTGGACAACAGAATGGTAACAATCAACTGCTACGGATTAAATATAGGACTATAGCTAGTTTGGACAACAGAATGGTAACAATCAACTGCTACGGATTAAATATAGGACTATAGCTAGTTTGGACAACAGAATGGCACAATCAACTGCTACGGATTAAATATAGGACTATAGCTAGTTTGGACAACAGAATGGTAACAATCAACTGCTACGGATTAAATATAGGACTATAGCTAGTTTGGACAACAGAATGGTAACAATCAACTGCTACGGATTAAATATAGGACTATAGCTAGTTTGGACAACAGAATGGTAACAATCAGCTGCTACGGATTAAATATAGGACTATAGCTAGTTTGGACAACAGAATGGTAACAATCAACTGCTACGGATTAAATATAGGACTATAGCTAGTTTGGACAACAGAATGGTAACAATCAACTGCTACGGATTAAATATAGGACTATAGCTAGTTTGGACAACAGAATGGTAACAATCAACTGCTACGGATTAAATATAGGACTATAGCTAGTTTGGACAACAGAATGGTAACAATCAACTGCTACGGATTAATATAGGACTATAGCTATTTGGACAACAGAATGGTAACAATCAACTGCTACGGATTAAATATAGGACTATAGCTAGTTTGGACAACAGAATGGTAATAATCAACTGCTACGGATTAAATATAGGACTATAGCTAGTTTGGACAACAGAAGTGTAACAATCAACTGCTACGGATTAAATATAGGACTATAGCTAGTTTGGACAACAGAATGGTAACAATCAACTGCTACGGATTAAATATAGGACTATAGCTAGTTTGGACAACAGAATGGTAACAATCAACTGCTATGGATTAAATATAGGACTATAGCTAGTTTGGACAACAGAATGGTAACAATCAACTGCTACGGATTAAATATAGGACTATAGCTAGTTTGGACAACAGAATGGTAACAATCAACTGCTACGGATTAAATATAGGACTATAGCTAGTTTGGACAACAGAATGGTAACAATCAACTGCTACGGATTAAATATAGGACTATAGCTAGTTTGGACAACAGAATGTAACAATCAACTGCTATTGATTAAATAGGACTATAGCTAGTTTGGACAACAGAATGGTAACAATCAACTGCTACGGATTAAATATAGGACTATAGCTAGTTTGGACAACAGAATGGTAAGAATCAACTGCTACGGATTAAATATAGGACTATAGCTAGTTTGGACAACAGAATGGTAACAATCAACTGCTACGGATTAAATATAGGACTATAGCTAGTTTGGACAACAGAATGGTAACAATCAACTGCTACGGATTAAATATAGGACTATAGCTAGTTTGGACAACAGAATGGTAACAATCAACTGCTATGGATTAAATATAGGACTATAGCTAATTTGGACAACAGAAAGGTAACAATCAACTGCTATGGATTAAATATAGGACTATAGCTAGTTTGGACAACAGAATGGTAACAATCAACTGCTATGGATTAAATATAGGACTATAGCTAGTTTGGACAACAGAATGGTAACAATCAACTGCTATGGATTAAATATAGGACTATTGCTAGTTTGGACAACAGAATGGTAACAATCAACTGCTATACGATTAAATATAGGACTATAGCTAGTTTGGACAACAGAATGGTAACAATCAACGCTGCTTGGATTAAATAAAGGACTATAGCTAGTTTGGACAACAGAATGGTAACAATCAACTGCTATGGATTAAATATAGGACTATAGCTAGTTTGGACAACAGAATGGTAATAATCAACTGCTATGGATTAAATATAGGACTATAGCTAGTTTGGACAACAGAACGGTAACAATCAACTGCTATGGATTAAATATAGGACTATAGCTAGTTTGGACAACAGAATGGTAATAATCAACTGCTATGGATTAAATAAAGGACTATAGCTAGTTTGGACAACAGAATGGTAATAATCAACTGCTATGGATTAAATAAAGGACTATAGCTAGTTTGGACAACAGAATGGTAACAATCAACTGCTATGGATTAAATAAAGGACTATAGCTAGTTTGGACAACAGAATGGTAATAATCAACTGCTATGGATTAAATATAGGACTATTGCTAGTTTGGACAACAGAATGGTAACAATCAACTGCTATGGATTAAATATAGGACTATAGCTAGTTTGGACAACAGAATGGTAACAATCAACTGCTACGGATTAAATAAAGGATTTGATTCAAAATTTTAAGAATATTACAAAATACAGCAAGCACCAAAAGACGGTCAGAGCATACATTGGCCAAAACGCAACAGCTTGAACAACTGAGGACAACCAGTTGAAATGTATTTGGTGTAGGCACAAGGATGGTGGTTCCAGTAGAAATGAGCTGGCATGGGTTTGTAGCAGATCCATAATGTATCACCTGGCTGGCATTACACTTACCTGATGACAACAGAGCATTGGATTAGAAAAAGGGAAAGAGAGAATGTTTCATTGTGGATATGACAGAGACTTTGTGAGTAAAGAGGCAAAGCTGAGAGTCAAGAAACAAATGCTAAACAATCAAGCAAAACAGTTGCTGCAGCATGGTCAGACTGGTTCCATTTGTGTCATCCAGTTTGGTGTGGAGGCTACAGTGATAACTAAAAGAAAAACATAGGCATGTTACTGTGTGGGCCGGATAATCCCCGGAAACATCAATGATGCTCAATTCTGCAGGAAACAACAATAGAAAAGTGTTGAAACCATTGCAATCTCCAACCCATGGCTGATGAAGGGCAACAGTTCAAGCCCTCTAAGTAGCCAGTGGTCTCATCCTGGGCAATAATATTCCTCATATACAATGAAACCATTGAACCTGCCACTCTCTACAATCAATTTTTTTCTCCACAAACGTACCAAGTTCTCGCTAGAAATTTTTATCTGGATAAACAACAGACCTCTAAATGACCAAACTGCAAGAGATAGAAGCCAAAGCTTGATATATTACCGCCTTCAAAGCCTGATTAAGTATTTGAGAATGTAGTTGCTGGTTACAGCTGAACGGTTCAATGAGGGTTGAATGAAAATTGTTAACAAAATGAAACAAAGATCTTCAATAAATTTATGCATTGAAATGGAGAGAACATTTATAAAACACTGGAGTATTATTGGTCAGGTAAGTTAGTAGTGTCAGTTACTCACTTCAAAGCCGCACTCTATGCGAGCTTTCATGCTGGCTCCTGTAGAGGGCTGATTGGGCCTGAGGCACAAAACTTAAGACAACAGTAATAATAAAGCATTTATTGGTATCCTACCAACATGGTATTACTCTAAATTCAGTTTAAATGAAAAACTTTTAAGTTCATAAATTTTTGCAGTTCTTTTAAAATTTAAATTTTCAACTGTTAGCATCTAACCAATTCTCATCCAGACCTGATCCCAATGCTGGATGTTCAAGAACCAAATGAAGGCCAGATTTTCAATCCCAGGTTCGTCTTGATTCCAAAAAGGTATAAAATGTCAAACGAATGTAGACGGAGATACTGGAGTCCCGGACAGACAGAATTTCACATTTATTATTATAGCTTGGAATGGGGAGACAATCAGTGTCAGAATATTTTGTATGTAGTTATCTTCCTTTACAATCCCACTTCAAACCCTGCAGTGGTTGGGATGCGTTTAACTTTCATGCCTGTCTACGGCGACCATCACCATAGAACAATCAGGACCCAAAAACTGATTTATGTGGATGTGAATGTGTGGAGAGTGGTAATCTGATCAACCATCCTCTCCATATTTGGTCTTTTAGCCAAAGTTACAAAAATTATCAAATGCATTGGACAAAGTGCTTTATAGCATTTCTTCTAGTTGTGTGCTAAGTTCAAATCCCACCAGGTACTAGTCATATACTGGAGTCGATTTAATTGACAAACACCCAGTAAAATTACTGGTACTGTACCAAAATTTAAGGCAGAATCATTAACACGCCACACAAAATGCCTAGTGACATCAAATCCAGCTTCATGCTCTGAGTTCAAATTCTGGCAGAGTCGAATTTGCCTTTCGTCCTTCCAGGGTTGATAAAATAAGGACCAAGTACTGGGGTCAATGTAATTGGCTTACCCCTTTCCCACCCCACAAGATTTCCAGGCTTTGTTCTCAGGGTAGAAAGAATTAGTAATGGCCAGGTGACGAGCAGGCAGAATTGCCAAAGCCATTCTGTATCTGCTTCAGCTCTCTTATCCTGAATTCAGTTCCTATCTCTAAGCGTTTTGTCTGATGCACTCACGGCCTTTCCCAAGGCTTAATAAATATCATACAAAATTTCAATTCAAACTTTGTCCCTAATCTAAAAGGTTATCATTTGTTACTGACTTAAAATAGCAGCACTTAAACAGTCAAATATAAACTCTAACAAATAGAGTTTATTTTCACAGAATTCTTTTTATTTTTTTCTTCTGCCAGGTTGTTGGACAAGTTTAAATAAAGTTTAAATCCATCTACTTTTAATTAAACGTGTCAAGTTGTCTGTCAGCTTTTCAACCTTCAAAGTAGCCAGATGTTTGAGAAAGATTGGCCAAGTGGACAAGGACATTAGGACAGTTTGTTTAGAAATGAAGATGCTTAAATGAAAACAGCCAGCCTGGTGGTGTTTAAGAAGAGATAAGAGCCAGGCAGCTGCTGATGGTCTGAGATGAGACCAAACGAAATGTAGACAGAAGTAATGAACCAGGCAGACCTGACAATGAAGAGGCGATTCATTAAAAAAATATTCATTCAGTCAGAGATGGGAACCATTTCAAACAAACAATAGAAGAAAGCAGACTAGCTTTTATCTTTCACGTGTTTTAGGCATCGGACCGTGGCCAAGCTGGAGTACTGCCTTGAGGAGTTTAGTCAAACAGACCCCAGTACTTATTTCTTTTAAGTGTGAGACTTATTTTCTCAGTGTCTTTTACCAAACTGCTAAGTCACAGACATAAACAAACCAATACCGGTTGCCGAGCAGTGATGGAGACAAACACACACACGCAACACAACCGAATTCACCCACAAGAGACTGTTTGGCCCAGAGCCACAGCAGAAGACACTTGCTCGAGGTACCGGGCACTGGAACTGAACCTCAAATTATAAGTTTGCAATTATTTTTTTGACTTTAAAAAAAAAAAAGTCTTTAAAAAAATTTAAAAACATTATTTCTTTTGAATTTTCTTCAATATTATATCAGTTTATTTTCTCAAATGGAAGATGTAGATGAATTTACATACAGACAATTTGTAATTGAATAATAAAAACCCCAACTCCGAACATGAAATGCAAGGTTTATCAGCAAAATAACTTTATGTCTTGAAATAACAACTGTAAAAAAATAAAAACTGGGACTTGCATTTAAAATATACAGAAAATCGATGGAAAGGTGGAGGGGGGGGAAGAAGAAGAGATATAAGAAAGAAAGAGGAGGGAGAAATTGAAAGAGTGAGAGAGAGAGAGAAAGAGAGAGAGAGAGAGAGAGAAAGAGGGTGACAGAAAACAAGAGTATGAAAGAGTGAAAGAAAGAGTTTGAAAGAAAGAAAGAGAGAGAGAGAGAGAGAGAGAGAGAGAGAGAGAGAGAGAGAGAGAGTGAGTGATAGGGGAGAGAAAGGTAGGGGCTTCGAATGCGAGGAGGCTTTCAGAATTTTATTTAAAAACCAATAAATAAATATAAAAGACATGAACAGTTAAAAAAAATTAACAATTAACAAAAATTTTAATTTTCAATTTGTGTCTAAAATAAGGAGGAGGAGAGGGCTTTCATGTTTTCCTTTTGTTTTGTTTTTCCTTTTTTGGTTTTCATTGAAAATATATACAGAAATGAATAATAAAAGATTAAAATAAAATAAAATAATGTGTAAAAAAATAAATAAAAGCAACATTTATTCAGTTAAATGTGTATATATATGATATATAAATATATATTGTACATATATATATATATTGCATATATATTGTACATATATATATATATATTTGTGTATATATATAGTGTATATATATATAGTCTGTGTATATATACATTGTATATATATATTGTGTATATATATATATATATATATTGTACATATATTGTATGTAATATATTGGATGTATAAAATTGTGTATATATATATATATTGCGTATGTACAATATATATATAATATATATATATATAGATATATATTGTGTATGTATATATATATATATATCATCATCATCGTTTAACGTCCGTGATGATGTATATATATTATAATATATATATATATATATATATGATATACATACATATACTTAGTTATTTAATTTCAAATGTTTCTAGATGTATCATCTTTTTTTTTGTCCTTTGCTATTATCCCCCATGGGGCAAAATGTTTCTTTATACACCTTTTTCCTTATATTTTATTTTTTTTATTTATTTTGGTTTTTACACTTTACTATTTTTTTCTGGGAGGGCAGAGAGAGAGAGAGTGTTGTCATAATTGATATTTCCTGAGGATGTTGCCTAACTGGCATTGGAGTAGTAACAGGTCCGCATTTGTGTGTGTGTGTGTGTGTGTGCCAGTAGAGAGAGGGATGGAAGGAAGAGATTTGAATCTAAGATGGTAACGACACTAAAGGTTGGAGACAGGAATGTGGTCCTCTTCATCATCATCATGGATATAATGTTTGAGGGGGGAATGAAGTCGAATTCACTGACCCCAGCACTCGACTGGAATATATTATATCAACCTTGAAAGGATGAAAGGGCAAAGTCCACCTTGGCAGCATTTCAATTGCAGAATGTAAAGAAGAAAAAGAAATGTCATCACAGTGTCTGCCATGGGGACAATTCTGTCAAGTCACGGCCCTTGAAATGATAATAATAATAATGATGGTGATGATTTTTAAGAGAGGTACAAAACCACAAATTTTGAAAGAGGTGAGATGAGAGTACAGTCAATTAAATCGACACCCCCAGTATTTCACTGGTATGACACTGCTCATCCACTCATACAAAACACAGAAGTGGAGACTTTGGCAGTAATTGTACGGAACTAGACTCTTGCAAGAGGACTCTTATCTAGTCTGCTGCTCAATTAATCCAGCCATCCATTAACTATATAACAACAACAACAATTCTGTCCAACATAGGCAGACGTAAGACCAGATCTATGGGAGGGGGGGAAGAGTCTGTCAATTCAACTGACCCCCCAAGTCTTTGAATGGTATTTATTTTATCCAACCTCTACCCCACCCCAGGAGGGAGAAAGGCAAAGTTAGCTGCAATGGGATTTGAACTCAGAACATTAAGAACTAAAACAAATACAGTAAAGAATTTTGTCCAAAGGTCCAAAGATTCTGTCAATCATAGCCCAAAATTCCTTACGAAGGCACAAGGCCAAGAGTTTGGGTGGGGTGAGTCAGCCGATTAAATTGACTGCGGAACTTAAGCTGGTCCTTTATTTTATTGACCCCAAAAGGGTGAAAAACAAAGTCAACCACAGTAGAATTTGAACTCAAAACATAAAAATGGATGAAGTGACGCTAAGCATTCTGCCCAGACTGCTAACAATTCTGTAAGCCTACCACCATAATAATGATGATGATGATGATGATATACTACATCCACACAATACACCATGCATATAGTGTGTATACCTTATATAGCAGACTGTATTTAGGTGCAGCGCATTCTGTTTAGAGGTCAAATCCAGTTAGGGTTGAATTTGGTCTTTAATCCATTAGGTAGCAGTGGGTGCGGCAGATAAAAAAATGTACCAGTAATACACTGAAGTCAATTCAATTAACTTTCTTGCCCCCCATGACAATAAAGATTGCTAACTTGAGGATAAGGTCAGAAATGAGTAGCAGAAGAAGAAACAGAAGGGACAATTAATTCTGCCGTTTCCTAGCGCTTAGCTTGATGAAGAACGTATTTAATCAATGTTAGACAGGTAAAAGGAAGTATAATTGTAATGAAGCACCTGGAGGAAAAGGAGCTTAGAGGAACAGGTAGATAAAATATTTGGTACAAAGAACCTGTCACCTAACAACACCTCATAAGAATACACCTGAATTCACTCCTCTAAAAGCATAGATATTCATATATATATATATATATATATATATATATATATATATATATCTATATATTCATATATATATATATTCATATATATATATATATATATACACACACACACACACCTTATGTATATATGTGTGTGTGTGTGTGGTGCATACATGCATATCCACTCCCCTTTGTAATATTGACATGCAGAGTATACATCAGCTTATTAGCTATATACTTATATACACACACATATTTCAATGCTATCATATATGTACCCACACACACACACACACAATTATATATACACATGCATACACATCCCAGACCATTTTATACTATATATATATATATATATTATATATATATATATATATACATACACACACACCTATACATGCACACAGATTTATATATATATATATATATATATACACACACGTTAGGACATATACGTACATATGAACATTTATGTACACATACCTGTACACAAAGCACACCCTTTATACATACATAGAGTAGTTACTGGATTCCCATCAGCTTCAATGACAGGTATTACAATTGTTCAATCAACTGGAACAGCTTATTCATTGAATTAACAGATACCTGGAGAATCAGCATGATAGTTGATGGTGTGTGACTAGGATGGACTTCTGGATGCCACGTGTAATCCATCCGATGACCTTCTACGTACTTTCTGTCCACCCTATATCACTCACAAGACTGGAGGCAACCCAAGGCTGTGATTAAAGACACTTGCTCATGATGTCCATGCAGTGGGATCGAACCAGAGACTGCATGATTCCAATGTAAACTTCTTAACCATTCAAGTATACCTGCATTCAGTAGACACATGCACACACACATTCAGTGAAAGAAAAACATTTTTTATGGACATATCTATTGATAAACATATCCCAAAATATTCACACATACAAATCATTAACCTGGTCCCACAATGCATTCCGCTCCCCCCTCCTGATCCTTTCAAACTTTTCCATTTTTTCACTCAGATTCTGGTCAAAGAGGAATGTGTCTGGAAATGGAGAAGGTGGACAGGGTTTCAAATTCCTCTCCAGGTGGACAGGGTTTGGAATTCCTCTCCAGGTTGGCAGGGAGCAAAACAAGGCAACAGCGTTGATTATTGATAGAAATCTTTGATAAGTTCTTTAACCAAACCCATTTTGTCATCCACCAAAATATTGAAATTTGCCCTT
>NW_021826000.1:10000-13880 GCF_006345805.1 Octopus sinensis | reverse complement strand
CTTTGATCGGCCCGAGACTATGAGACTATAGCAGAAGACACTTGTCCAAGGTGCCACGCAGTGGAACTGAACCCGGAACCCGGTACCATGTGGTTGGGAGGCAAGCTTCTTACCACACAGCCATATTTACTCATATCTATTGCGCTCTTCTTACTGCATTTGTAAATAATGATTCGGGATTAGGGGAAAAATAAAAAAAAAGGTCAGCTCTTTCCTCAACGAACATTGAGATAGGTTTTACTGCCTTTTTTATTTTCTCATTTTTCTATTGTAATATACGCGTAGTGCACAGTGGTGATATTCTGTGTGTATGTGTGCGTATGTGTGTATATAGATAGATAGATAGAGAGAGAGAGGGAGAGAGAGACGGAGAGAGAGAGAGAGTGAAACAGAGTCACAGACAGACGTACATACAGACAAGACAGACTGACAGACAGACAGATAGATAGACAGATAGAGAGAGAGAGAGAGAAGAGAGAAATGGAGAGAGAGTGAGACAGAGACACAGACAGATAGACAGACAGACAGACAGACAGACAAACAGATAGATAGATAGATAGATAGATAGATGGATGGATGGATGGATGGATGGATAGATAGATAGATAGGACAAACATTGCACGCATGTATGTATGTATATATGTATGCATGTCCCTTTTAATGCTGGTCATGTCATTAGTCCGCAAGTCTTTTTATCGTTCCCAAGACACTCATATTGTATGAATTGTTTCTGTTTCCAATCAGCACATTCCGGTTATCTCTATTTTTAGCTTCTTTGTATTGGGACAGTTTCTCATTTTCTTCCAGACATGAATTTGTCCATTTGCTAGATTTTCAGATGATTATCATAAAGATTTCGGTATAAGCTTTGACTTTTTCTCTTTCCCAACAACTTCTCGTATTTCCCTTTTGTATGGTCGTAAGGGCGGGAATGGGGGTTCGTTATTCAACTTCTGTTTTGTTCAGTCTTGTCATGTATTGGACAAGAATCGGCCATTTCTTGGCCATTGTCTTAACATGACGCTATGGACTTCCATTATCGATTTAACTTCTGTCCGGGTTTCTCTGTCGTCCTCGCAGCCATTGTTTTATATTCACTAGTTTCCTTGAAAACAGTGAATATTGTTTTGTGCGTAGTAGTGGCTGTGTGGTAAGTAGCTTGCTAACCAGCCACATGGTTCCGGGTTCAGTCCCATTGCGTGGCACCTTGGGCAAGTGTCTTCTACTATAGCCTCGGGCCGACCAAAGCCTTGAGAGTGGATTTGGTAGACGGAAACTGAAAGAAACCCGTCTTATATATGTATATATATATATGTTTGTATGTCTGTGTTTGTCCCCCAACATCGCTTGACAACCGATGCTGGTGTGTTTACATCCCCGTAACTTAGCGGTTCGGCAAAAGAGACCGATAGAATAAGTACTAGGCTTACAAGAATAAGTCCTGGGGCCGATTTGCTCGACTAAGGCGGTGCTGCTCCAGCATGGCTGCAGTCAAATGACTGAACAAGTAAAAGAGTAAAAGAGTGTGTGTATATCTATATATATATATATATATATATATATATAGATATATATATATAATATATATATATATATATATATATACGGGAAGGTTTGCAAAAATAAACAAAAGAACGAAGGCAGGTGGAGTACAAACAAACATTGTATTAGTATGGCGCTCAGGATATAAATAAAACAAGTCTTTTACGTTTCGAGCCTACGCTCTTCGACAGAAAAATACACAGAAAAGAAACAAGGAGAGAAACAAGGAGAAGAAAAAATGCGTGTAGGAGCTAACGATCCAACATGGCGTTCTTATATATATTTATATATATATTATATATATATATATATATATTATATATATAAACGGCAGTTTGTCTGTGCGTGTTTCTCTGTGTCTGTTTGCTGTACCCTCACCCTGACCACGGCTTTCAACCGATTCTGATGAAACTTGACACACACATAGCCCAATGTCATAATTCAAAACTAACGCAGCGAAAATTTTGAAAAGTTCCCCCAGTTCTGAAAAAAATCGATAAATTCGACATGGGGTCGAGAATCAGAAACACAAAACCACAAACTGTCTAGGGGACGCAACTCCACCTTTTTTAACTCTCAAAAAAAAATTTACCATCATTTTTTTCCATTTTTTTGCTATTTTGGCTATAACTCTCTAAAATGCTTTATAGTTATTTCCCTTACAAACCTGAGCAACGCCGGGCGATACTGCTAGTATATATATATATAGGGCTATTAGTTAGACACTTGACCATTTCGATTCGAATTGCACGCAGTTTTCGGTTTTGTTATATGCATTTACATGAGTTGTTTCTCTTTGAATATTAAGCGAATAGCTGTAAATGCGTTAACGAAACTAGGTTAATGTCAGTGACAAAGGGGCAGACGAAAAAAAGGGGAAAACTAAGAGTGGAAGCCTGAAAGAGAGAGAAACAGAAAAAGAGTGAGTGGGTTGTAAATAAGAAAAGTTAAGAATATTTTTACTTCATTACTGCAGCAGATGTGAGAAAGGCTCAATTGTAAAATATGCATACGTTAGAATTAGATATTTGTGTACATGCTCGTGCATGGCTGTGCACTTAAGGATGACAGGAACAAGGAACTGAATGAATTTAAAAGACGTACTATACACATGCAATTATGCATCAAATATTGCATATGGAGGAAAGCAACTGAAAGAAAAAAAAACTGCTGTATTTTGTGAGAAAATGTTGTTTCGATGTGGTTAAAAATGATTTGCGAAGTGGTATCGCTAATAAATACCTATTTCTTTACTACCCACAAGGGGCTAAACACAGAGGGGAAAAACAAGGACAGACAAACGGATTAAGTCGATTATATCGACCCCAGTGCGTAACTGGTACTTATTTAATCGACCCGAAAGGATGAAAGGCAAAGTCGACCTCGGCGGAATTTTAAACTCAGACGTAACGGCAGACGAAATACCTATTGTCTTTACTACCCAGGGCTAAACGAAATCCGACGACAGCTAAGTCGATTATATCGACCCAGTGCGTAACTGGTACTTATTAATCGACCCCCGAAAGGATGAAGGCAAAGTCGACCTCGCGGAATTTTAAACTCAGAACGTAACGGCAGACGAATACCGCTAAGCATTTCGCCCGGCGTGCTAACGGTTCTGCCAGCTCATCGCTAATAAATAGCAGATTTCCAGTAAATGCTTTCCAAACTCACGACATTTTGTAAAAAATTCAGATCTTGCATTTTGCGGTTTTTAAGCATGAAGCTTTCTCTAAGCCGCACATAAACCATATTTTTCATACTCGTTCATGTAAAGTATGCATGTCTCAAGAACTTTCTACTTGATATTGGAATCAGAAGATAGATGTTAAGAGTAGGTAGAAATCATTTAGTGAAGTAGTATTGCTGATAAATTCCAGTTTTTCAGTAAATGGTTATTAAATTCGTGACATTTTGTAAACAATTCATATCTTGCTTCTTTTGAGGCTCTTCAGCGTGAAGCTTTTTTTTTTCAGCCTCACATAAATCACATCTTTCATTCCCGTTCTTGTAAAGTTTGCATGTCTCAAGGACCTTCCACTTGATGTTGAAATCAGTGGCACGTACTTTCAAATGCCAAATGTAATTGGACAATTTTGTAACACACACAAAACGCACACACGAAAATAAATATATATATATATATATATATATATTATATATATATTATATTATATATTAGAGAACAAAGTGTACGTACGCCGATATATATATATATATATATATATATATATATATATATATATATATGCATATATGTAGGTATGTATATAAGTATGTGTATGTGTGTATGTGTTGGTAGTGTTGTCTGAAAAAAGTAATGATAGGGATCCAAAAT
>NW_021826000.1:0-5000 GCF_006345805.1 Octopus sinensis | reverse complement strand
GAGTGAGAGAAAGTTGTGGTGAAAGAGTACAGCAGGGATCACCACCATCCCCTGCCGGAGCCTCGTGGAGCTTTTAGGTGTTTTCGCTCAATAAACACTCACAACGCCCGGTCTGGGAATCGAAACCGTGATCCTACGACCGCGAGTCCGCTGCCCTAACCACTGGGCCATTGCGCCTCCACGTCTTCTACTATAGACTTGGGTCGACCATACAACCAAAAAGTGAATTTGAGTAGACGAAAGGTGGATTTTTGGAGACAGAAACTGAAAGAAGTCCTTGCCGAAATTCGCCAGGAAATCATGTAATGGTACATACTCGGGTGTTTTTGTAATGCTTCTTTCTAAATTTTTAAAATGTTTAATTCTTGCATCAAAAGAAAAAAAACACGTTTGAAACAGCTGTAGCGATTTAACCAATATCTATCTCCAAAATCGCGAAGATGGTCTGGTGCTTAATTGAGGATGGGGGGCTTCGAATGACCCGTCCTTGTTTTCTTTGTATCGTCTGTCTGGATGTTTTGTTGTCCCCTTTTGTGTCGCCTAGCTGTCCAGATGTTTTGCGTTCTTGTCCCATTTTGTATTTTGTATATATATATATATATATATATATATATATATATATATATATATATATATATATATACACATACATTTGAGGTAAGACATTATTATTGTTCACTGATATTTTTTCATATCTTGTCTGTAATAGATTGTGACTCTTCGGTGGTACAGAAGTACTTTTTGACTTCTATCATTAGTGATATAGGTATTTATGTACTACCCTTGTGTATATATGTACATAGGCGCAGGAGTGGCTGTGTGGTAAGTAGCTTGCTAACCAACCACATGGTTCCGGGTTCAGTCCCACTGCGTGGCATCTTGGGCAAGTGTCTTCTGCTATAGCCCCGGGCCGACCAATGCCTTGTGAGTGGATTTAGTAGACGGAAACTGAAAGAAGCCTGTCGTATATATATATGTGTGTGTGTGTGTGTATTGGTGTGTCTGTGTTTGTCCCCCTAGCATTGCTTGACAACCGATGCTGGTGTGTTTACGTCCCCGTAACTTAGCGGTTCGGCAAAAACAGACCGATAGAATAAGTACTGTGCTTACAAAGAATAAGTCCTGGGGTCGATTTGCTCGACTAAAGGCGGTGCTCCAGCATGGCCGCAGTCAAATGACTGAAACAAGTAAAAGAGTAAAAGAGTATATCTAATATTGTATGTATATATTTTATTAATTTGCCTGTACGACTAATAATTCGCTCACCACTTTTAATAATACCATCCCTATATTATAAGGGGGATCAGCCATCTGAATGTGGCTAGGGACAGGGCGGGGTAGTGGGGGTGTTACTGATGCATTTAGCCCCAGGCGATCATCAACGTCACCAGAAGGGCTGACACCATCTCTCTAGCCATATTCAGATGGCTGATCCCCCTTATGTTATAGAGCAGAGGTCAGTGAGGACGGGTTATCTCCCTTAGACTATGCGGATGTGGGTGTGGGGACAAATACAGACACATCTACACTCACAAATACTGTGTGTGTGTATGTGTGTGTGTGTGTGAGTGTATTTATCGCCGTGGCTGTGTGGTAAGTAGCTTGCTTACGAACCACATGGTTCCGGGTTCAGTCCCACTGCGTTCCATCTTGGGCAAGTGTCTTCTACTATAGCCTCGGGCCGACCAAAGCCTTGTGAGTGGATTTGGTAGACGAAAACTGAAAGAAGCCCGTCGTATATATGTATATATATGTATGTGTGTGTGTGTTTGTGTGTCTGTGTTTGTCCCCCCAACATCGCTTGACAACCGATGCTGGTGTGTTTACGTCTCCGTAACTTAGCGGTTCGGCAAAAGAGACCGATAGAATAAGTACTAGGCTTACAAAGAATAAGTCCTGGGGTCGATTTGCTCGACCAAAAAGGCGGTGCTCCAGCACGGCCACAGTCAAATGATTGAAACAATTAAAAACAGTAAAAAACAGTAAACCCACATGACAACCCATGTTGGTATGTATACGTCTCCGTAACTTAGTGGTTCGGCAAAAGTGTACGATAGAAACAATAAGTACTGGGGTTGATTCGTTCAACTAAATTTTTTCAAGGCGGTGCCGCAGCATGGCCGCGGCCTAATGACTAAAATAAGTAAAAGAAATAAATGTCAATCTGTGTGCATAATTGTGTGTATGTATCTCATCAATGTTGGCATGAGTTTACATATGCGCTTGTATGTGTGTGTGTGTGTGTGTGTGTGTGTGGTGTGTGTAGTAAGAAATCCCAGAATGACGTCCAGGGACAGGAAACGAACATAATGAAACGAGTGAAAGATGAACGACTCGAAGCGTATTAAAGCAGGAAATAGTGATTGCAACTGAGAAGGCTATTCCTATTTATAAAAGGATGGTTGCTGTTAAAAGGATACTGAGCTCACAGCACGAAGGAATTTCCCTGCAGCTAAACAGTTTCTTGAATAACAGAGAACTGATTCCGCCATGGTTGATCCACGGGGAAATCATTTTGTGCTGAACAGAACAGACCTAGCAAAAGGAAACGCCGTTGATAATTTCCGTCCGATATCGTGTCTTCCATTTTTTGTGGAAGTTACTTGGCGAAATGTGAAAGAATCCCGTCGTATGTATGCATGTCATTATTCAGTTTATTTCAAGATTTCTTGCCAAAAGAGAAAGAACCGGTTTCTAACCTTGATCCAAGGCTCCTTCATTGGAATGTCAACATCAACAACAGGCTGTTTTTGTATGTATGTATGTATGTATGTATGTATGTATGTATGTATGTATGTATGACTGTATGTATGACTGTATGTTTGTATGTATGCATGTATGATGTATGTATGTATGTATGTATTGTATGTATGTATGTATGTATGTATGCATGCATGCATGTATGTATGTATGTATGTATGTATGTGTGTATGTATGTATGTATGCATGTATGTATGTATGTATGTATGTATGTATGTATGCATGTATGTATGTATGTATGTATGTATGTATGTATGTATGACTGTATGTATGACTGTATGTTTGTATGTATGTATGTATGTATGCATGTATGATGTATGTATGTATGTATGTATGTATGTATGTATGTATGCATGTATGTATGTATGTATGTATGTATGCATGCATGCATGCATGTATGTATGTATGTATGTATGTATGTGTGTATGTATGTATGTATGTATGTATGTATGTATGCATGCATGCATGTATGTATGTATGTATGTATGTATGTATGTATGACTGTATGTATGACTGTATGTATGTATGTATGTATGTATGTATGTATGTATGTATGTATGACTGTATGTTTGTATGTATGTATGTATGTATGCATGTATGATGTATGTATGTATGTATGTATGTATGCATGCATGCATGTATGTATGTATGTATGTATGTATGTATGTGTGTATGTATGTATGTATGCATGTATGTATGTATGTATGTATGTATGCATGTATGTATGTATGTATGTATGTATGTATGTATGTGTGTATGTATGTATGTATGTATGTATGTATGTATGTATGCATGCATGCATGTATGTATGTATGCATGTATGTATGTATGTATGTATGTATGCATGCATGCATGTATGTATGTATGTATGTATGTATGTACGTATGTATGTATGTATGTATGCATGCATGCATGTATGTATGTATGTATGTATGCATGTATCTATGTATGTATGTATGTATGTATGTATGTATGTATGTATGCATGCATGTATGTATGTATGTATGTATGTATGTATGTATGTATGTATGTATGCATGTATGTATGTATGTATGTATGCATGCATGTATGTATGTATGTATGTATGTATGTATGTATGTATGTATGTATGTATGACTGTATGTATGACTGTATGTATGTATTGATGGCAGATTAATGGCAGAAAGTTTGCGTTTGTTCCTTGGGACAGAATAAATATTATCTCATGAACGAAAAGTCTTTACCGGGAGACACAATATTTGTAGTTGGTGGGTGTCAAAACAGCTCTTCCAATTTCATTTTTCAGTCCCCCCTGACTCCCTTGACTCCTGTGACACTCAGTAAAACGAGCGAGATATTTTTTACTGAGCGTCAAACTGATACATAGTCTCTTAATTTTATTATTCATTTACCTGAATTGATTATTTCATTGAATTGACTATATATATATATATATATATAATATATTTCGTTTTGGGATTTGGCTTGCAAGATTCTTTATGTGAGTTCGTGTGTTGAAACATATTCGTTGTGTCTGGGTAGAGTCATTTTCTTTTTGTGCTTTATAATATAAGTGTGTTATATTATAAGGCACAAAAAGAAAATGACTCTCCCCAGACACAACAGTGAATGTATATATATATAGTCAATTATGATAGATCGCTAACCACTATAACGTTTTCTATTGTCTCTCTGTTTATTTCTGAGTTCCTTTCTGTCGAAGAGCGTAAGTTCGAAACGTAAAAGACTTTCTCACTTCCCGAGCGTTAAACTAATACATCTATTTGTTGTTTACACCACCTGTCTTCGTCTTTTGTTTTTTGTAAACTTGTGTTCGAGTTGTCTTTGCACAGGGCCCTCCGGACTCCCGCCTTCGCCATGAACTGGAATTAATCTTCTTTCTTCGCTCCTTAGCAACACATGGGTTCAATACCCCTCATCTCCTCTCTTCATTTCTACCCACCTTCTTTCTTCATTGATACCCTTTCCACCTACACCCCACATCCCTACCCGTCATCACCACACCCCCACGCCACACACCGCCACTTCACACCACCCCACACCACTCCGCGCAGACTAGCACTGACCACTTCCCAGCACCCACACCATACACCATCATCCACATACCCACACATTACAGACGCACATTCTTACACACGTACACATCCACACACGTCAAAATCACTAGCCCCTATCTACACACACACACACACACACACTCACACACACACTTACACATTCTCACATACACACACACAAGC
>NW_021825999.1:7500-13940 GCF_006345805.1 Octopus sinensis | reverse complement strand
CTAAAGGGTTTCATTCGAAATTCTGAGAATGCAACCGAATACGAAAGATAGGCACCGTAAAATGTAGATCGTACTACAGCAGAAAATATTGTGGCTGTAGAATTAAGATGAAGGTTCTAGTTTCACTATAAGTATGTATAGTACAGATTTGGAATGTTGTGTTGAATCTTTATACATTGCTTTGTCAAATTCTGTTGTTTTTTTTATTTTTGTTTTTAAATCTTGATATTTCTTCACACACAAAATATGTTGGAGCAAATGACGACAATATGACTGACAGAAAAATCCTTTACATGTATGTATCTATGTATGTATGTATGCATGTATGTGTGTGTCTGTATGTATGTATGTTCGTATGTATGTATGCATGTAGGTGTGTATGGGTATATACCCCCCACTCATACATGTTGATATATATATATATATATATATATATATGTGTGTGTGTGTGTGTGTGTGTGTGTGTTTGAGTGTCTGTGTGTGTACAATGTTTATATATATAAAATATATATGTATGTACATATGTGAGTGTATGCGTGGATATGAATATGTGATTTTCAAACTCACTTTGCAACCACGTGTATTCAGGTTCAGCCCCACTCCGTGTTACCGTCGTATTGGCCGCAGTCCAATACACAAACACACACACACACACACACACACACACACACATAACTGCTGCACAGTAAAGTGGGGTCAACAAAGAAGTACTCCATGAAATGAGCGATAATTAGCATTTAACATAGGCAGTATTTAAATTGGATCTACTATTAGTTCTATGCTGTGAAAGCACAATAAACGGGCAAGACCGGGTAGCACGCCTTGTATTTTCAAGCAATCTTTCTGGCTCCAATATACACCGTGGTTGGTCGTGAGCGCACTATCATTTAAACGAAGATGAGTCCAGCATTATCATGAACACACTAATTTAATAATAACTTTGTTGAAGAATGAAACAGTGAAATATTCGAGAAAAAGGGGAATATGTTATGATTAGAAAGATATCCATTGTTATTTCTAGCAAGCCGATAGTTGCATAGTGTCTCAAAAAGTTGTATTCGTATATTCATTTTTTCTAACTCGTAAAACCAGAATTAATCTGTTGCACTGTATACCAGGTTCATAGAACATTAGTTTCAAAGTTTGGCATAGGGTCGGCAATTTCTGAAGAGGTCTAAATCGATTACATTCTTCCCTATTAATGAGTTGATGCTTATTTTTACTTCCCGAAATGATGAAAAGCAAAATCGACATCGGCGGAAATTGAACTCAGCACGTAAACACAAATACCTACTAAGCATTTTGCCCAGCGTGTTAACGACAGCACATCGTCTTATGGCTCATAGAATATTAGCAATTAAAGTTAGTGAAATACACACATAACTATATTTATCACTCGTTAAAAATATGTAAACTAGGAATAATCTGCTTTCGGGTAAACTAGCATTTATGCTACAAACACATAATACGAAACACCACTGTATCGATGATACTATCGGATATTGTTATATACCGCTTGTCACAATGCGATTCCAATTCTTCCTTGATTTTGTTCTTTTTTTTCCGTCTTGTCCATTTCGTTAAACTGAATTACTTTCTCATCGTCATGGAGTCCTTCTGAGTGGCCTTTTCTGACCTTTTGGATGCCACTCGGCAACTGCATAGGCCCACCTGGTGTCTGTAAAACTTGTGGCATATCTATATCTGGCCCAGCGGAACTTGTGATTTCGGTATTCTGCAATCACCACGTACTCCATTTCAGATTTGCTCTCGCAAAAATATCCTTAGCATGGACCTTTCCATAGCCTTTTGTGTCGTAACGAACCGGTATTCTTCTGTCTTCGTAACGTACATCTCACTTCCGTATAAGAGCGTAGGAAGAACGGTACTATTGAAGAGACTGGCATGTGACGCTCTTGTCCATCTTTGCTTTGAGCACATCTTTTATTGGAGCAGACGCCTTCCATCCTGTACTTATTCTCTACCAAATTTCAGCTTGCATGCCTTGGTGTATGATCACAGTGTACCCTAAACAGACTTACTCTTTTACCTCAATTTCATCGTTTTCCCACATTTATTTTACCTTGTACTACATTTTTGTCCTGTATTAACCACACGTGGAAAATACCTCAACTAGAAATAATTTCAGTTTGGGTGAAGCAGTCGCTATGCCACAGACACATGATACAAGCATATCGATCTATAGTGACCATCTTGGAAAAATAATTAAACTAGGAATCATCTGCCTTTGAGTGAAGTAGCAGTTATGCTATAAACACAATAAAAAAAAATAAATGCGCCCTTTTAAAACATAGCCAGGCTCATGGGCCCGGTTTCAAAGGCGTATGTGTTCCCCAGCCGAACGGGTCGCCAGTCGATTGCAGCGTTACTCATTTTTACCAGCAGAGTGGACTGGAGCAACGTGAAATGAAGTGTTTTGTTCAAGAACACACGCGTCGCCCGGTCCAGGAATCGAAGCCACAATCTTACGATCATGGTGCTGACATCCTAACCACTAAGCCACGCGCCTCCACATAAGCATATAATACAAATATTTAATTTTAGGGCAAGGACAATGCGTGGAGCTGGCCGAAACGTTGGCAAATCGATTAAAATGTTTAACATTATTTCATTCATCTTTGTTTTTTTGAGCTCAAATCTCACCAAAGCCGACTTTGCTTTCATTCATTACGAGATCGATAAAATAAGTTGTACTCGAGCACTGGGATCGATGTTAGCAACTTACCCTCGCCCTCGAAATTACTGGCGTTGTATCAAATTTTGAAACCAAGACAAGGCAAGGACGTTCATCTTAGAAATTGAGCCGAAAGCGATTTCAAGCTTCTGTTTGCTGCCCTTTGTGCTTGAAACAATTATTGTTGTTCTCACTGCCGCGCAAAATAATCATAATGATTTGTACACAAATTATAATAATATTTTATTCTATGACGTATAAATAGTAAGTTTCTGGAAGCAGAATACAGGTACATCTCTAAAATAACACACAATAATAAAACATACAAAATACTTGAATAGCTCACGTGACATAAATGGGAAAAAAAATCCCACAGTCAACAAAAGAATAATTGGAAACATATGCAGAACAAATAAAAGCACTCCTGACAATGCATTGATATCACCCGAGTTAAAGAAAATACCAATTGTTATATTTTTCAATGAAGAATCGATACAGAACAAATAAGCGTCCCAAACAAAAGTTGTAGTATGGCGTCTATAATAGTGGTTTTCTGTTTATGAGTTCAATAAGCAATTAAGACTTAAGGGTAAGAAATGAGAACATTGTTTCATATGCAGTGTATCAAGTGCAGGGCCGTACGTTCAATGCTGAAGACTATCTATCATTCTGTGAATTAGGCTCATGAGGATTTCAGTTTAACAATGTAATCTTGACGGAATATTGGATGTCTCAGGAGAAATGAACGAGATTACATTTTCTGCATGCTTTTTTTTTATCAATATTTTTATTATATTTCATTGTCTGTATTACTGTAAATCACTCTTACCGCCAGCCACCTGTCTATCAGTCAGTAGGCCTCCCTACCAGTCTGTCTCGGTCTCTCTCTCACTCACTTTGTCTCTCTCTCTCTCTCAGTTTCATGTACATGCACACACACACACACATACACACATGCATACATCTATCTCTTTCTCTCTCTCTCCCTCTCTCTCTCTCTCTCTATATATATATATATATACATATATAAAAGCATATTTATACATATATGTATGTATATATGTATATATGTATATATATATGTATACATGCAAATATATGCTCAACATATCCATGTTATATATAAGCTTCATATCCCGTTGTGTAGAAATGATTATCTCCCTTACATTAAGTGGTTACCAGGGAACACCATATGCATATGCGCGTGCATATATATATATATATATATATATACATATAGAGACACACACACCGGTGCACACACACATATAAACACATACATATACGCATACATACATACACATATATATACCGAAAGAAACGTATGTTCGACGCAGCATTGGATACGTGTTTTTTTTTTAGTTTTTTTCTTTATATATTATTTCTGCTATTTGGCTTCGACTGCACACATTGATGTGTGCTGCTGTGATCATGACCTGCGTCGTTCAACACTGAATACTGGTGCGGATTGTGGGACCCACCACGGAGCCCGATATCTTTGAACGAATGCTGCACTTCGCACCGCCTTTATTCTATTAATCTGTCTATCCATCCAGAACCTAGCCATCGATCGATCCATCTATTCAAACTTCCACTCATTCATCCACCAATCCATCCATGCATACCCTGTTTTTCTGTCTCTTTGTCTGTCTGTCTTTCTTTCTCTCTATCTACCTATCTATCTACCTCTCTATCTACCTATCTGTCAATCTATCGATCTATATAACTATCTATCTATCTATCTATCTATCTATCTATCTATCTATCTATCTATCTATCTATCTATCTATCTATCCATCCATCCATCCATCCATCCATCCATCCATCCACACACACACACATACGCACACATTTCGGTGCGAATGTTTTTTTTTATACGGCGTCGTTTTTACTATCCTGTAAATAATGTGTGTGTTTGTGTGTATGTGTGTGTGTGTAGTGCAATCTCAAAGCAAGCGAACATTCGGCGCTTGTCCTGGGACCACACGGATCTAGGGAGCCCAAAGCCAAGCTATGTGTGCTGTGTTTGTGCTTATAGTTGGCCCTAGGTTATTGTTTTCCCCGGGAGCCTCTGGTGTGTATGTATACATGGATAGACACATATGTATATGTGTGTGTGTGTGCGTGAGTGCGTATTTTGTCTGTGTAACTCATCTTGCTTTGCATGTGTTTGTATGCATCGTATAATTTTTTGCGTTTCTCTTCTATGTCTATATATGTATGATGGAGACGGCTGGTTTAAAAAATGGTGTCGCAAAATGCTCAGCGTAACGACTCGCCAAATTTGTTCGATAGAATATGCAACAGACTGAAGTATCTATTAATTATTTAAACTCGCTGGAGGCGATGGATAATTATACTCACAATTCTAGGACTGAAAATATGAAATGAATTACAGAATAACACACTTGAACTTTTATGTTCAGGTAGAGATACTTAAATCATTGGGTCATCTCTCAAAACTTTATTACACATTTCCATGTGCTTATGGAGAATAATCGAAGTATATGCGCAGTCATGACAGTGGGGTTTACAAGCTAGCTTTGCAGTCCAAAAATTTCTGGTTCAGTCCCACAGTACGGCACCTCATATTACCACCCTGGGACGACTAATGCCTTTGTGAGTGAACACCCATCGCATAAGTGTGTATATATTACCAAATCTGTGTTTTTGTTCCCACTGTTTGATAACCAGTGTTGGTTTGTTTCCGTTCATCTTTCGACACACAACCGGAAAAAGCTATACGTTTATATATATATACATACGACGGACTTCTTTCAGTTTCCGTCTACCAAATCCACTCACAAGGCTTTGGTCGGCCCGAGGCTATAGTAGAAGACACTTGCCCAAGGTTCCACGCAATGGGACTGAACTCGAAACCATGTGGTTCATAAGCAAGCTACCTACCACACAGCCACTCCTACTCCTATATATATATATATATATATGTGTGTGTGTGTGTGTGTGTGTGTGTATGTATGTATGTCGGTATATATGTGTATATATATGTATGTATGTGTGTATACATGTAAAACTGCTGCACAGTAAAGTGAGATAAACAAAGAAGTACTCAATGAAATGAGAGATAAATGGCATTTAACATACGCAGCATTTAAATTCGAGCTACTATTAATTCCACGCTGACAAGCTTGGGTAGCACGCCCTGTGTTTTCACGCAATCTTTCAAACTCAATCATACAGCATGGCTGGTCGTGAGCGCACTATCGTTTAAACAAAGATGAGGTCAGCATTATCGTGAACACACTAATGTAACGTCCACGTAACGTAGTGGCTCGGCAATAACAACTGATAAAATAATTACCTGCATTTTAAACAATGCAGTTAATTTCATTATTATAAGCTTCACTAATGTTTTCTTCAAGTACATTGATTCCGCCATCTTTCAATACACAAACGGAAAAAAGTTATACGTTTGTACTTAAATAGTTTAGTCATAAATTTTTTATGCATCTTCACTGCTTTTCAATAAACTATCTTGGCAATAGCTCCTACTTTTGTATAAACTTCTATCTTTTATGTTTTACTTACTACAGTCATTTGACTGTGGCCATGCTGGGACACCGACTTGAAGGGACTTAGTTGAACATATCAACACCAAAGCTTATTTTTTAAACCTAGTGGTTCATCTACTGATCTCTCTTGCCAGACTGGTAAGTTATGTGGATATAAAAATACCAACACTGGCTGTCAAGATGTGGTGGAGCACACACATACACACACACAC
>NW_021825999.1:0-2500 GCF_006345805.1 Octopus sinensis | reverse complement strand
GCTCAACATATCCCAATGAGTCCTCGTGGTTAAATATATTTTACGATGTTAGTTGTAAACAAAACCACGTAAAGAGCGCAAACCTCTGCCAAGGCAACATCAGCATCATCTCAACGATTAGCCAGATATGATTTTTTAAATCATAAACTCGACTGCTCTCGTAAACGAGAATACTAAACATGAACCCCACAGCTCTCAAAAATTAATTAAAAAAAAAAGGGGGCAACAAATAATCTAGAATCCTTTCCCGGTACCGGATCAATCCACAAACCTAATCAGTTCGTTCCAGTCATGAGTCCAAACATACCTGAAAGTTTCACCCAAATATATACAACGACTTTTGAGATATCTTGTCCACAGACAAACTAACAAACAAACAAACATGACTGAAAACAATACCTCCGCCTTCGCTGTTATCCTCTTCGTCTTGATCCCCAGATCTTTCTTTCTCCTTTCTTACAGTGGTTTTACGCCTCTTCTTTCCCACTATTTTTTTTCTTTTCACTTTTCCCATTTTCATTTTTCATTAATATAACTTACTTAAAAAGGCGCCGAGTTGGCAGAATCGTTAGCACGCTGAGCAAAATGTTTAGCAGCTTTTCGTCCATCTTTATGTTCTGAGTTCAAAATCTACAGAAGTCGAATTACCATTCAAGGTCGATAAAATAAATACCAGTTGAACAATTGTTTAATTTACTTTACTAAACATAATTTGATCACAACTATAATTTTTAACTTGCCCCCTCTTTTTTCATTTCAATTTTAATTTTCACTTCGGGCTTACTTCTACAGCATTCTATATTAATTACTTGCAGTTATTTATTCATGATATAGTGTCTCTTCTTCTGGTTATATTTCAATCGTTTCTACAATATATCTATTATAGATAGTGTTCAAAAAGGCCCTCCACAATAAATGTTTAATGGTTTTCGGACGATTCTTACAGTGATCGTTTACTTGCTCCCCAGAAAAAAAGTCTGGTACTGTTAAATTAAGTGATCTTGGTGGCCAAAGTCTCTCCGAAATAATTCGTTCACCGAAAAAATTGTTGAAGTAGCCTCATGGTAATGCGCAGAAAGAAAAATAAAATCACTGCGCAGAGACATTTTCCATTCAACTTTGGTTTAGATATGAATTTTTCCGTCACGATCAAGTCCCATTTGTATCACACTGCAAACCATTATTTCAAAACAGTTTGTCCAGTAGCTTTCAATGATTATTCATTGAATTCGTGTCCATAAACACTTATAAGTACTCACAATTTATAAAAAAATTCTTTACTATTGCGTATTATCACAACTCTCCGTGGAACTGTTACAAAACACTAAGTTTGTGAAGTTTTGCAGTTTCAATAAAATAGTCTGTCTATCTATCTATCTATCTATCTATCTATCTATCTATTATCTATCTATCTATCTATCTATCTATCTATCTATCTATCTTTTTTTTTTCTTCTTTCTGATTTCCCTTTTACGATCCTTTTGATCGAAAACCTACCCCACCTTTATATGTTTTTCTCTCCTCCAAAAAGAAAAGCTCTACTTTGTAATCTGTGCCGTCTGTGTGCAGCCCTGTGTGGCTAATAAATCTATCTATCTATCTATCTATTTATCTATCTATCTATCTATCTATCTATCTATCTATCTATCTATCTATCTATCTATCTATCTATCTATCTATATCTATCTATCTATCTTACGATCTCTTTTGATCGAAACTCCACCTTCCTTTTTTTTAATTTTTTTTTATTTTATTTTTATTAAAAAAATTTTTTTTAACCTTCAAAAGAAAAGCTCTACCTTGTAATTTGTTCTATCTGTGTGCAGCCCTGTGTGGCTAATAAAGAAACATATATATCTTCTATCTATCTACTATCTATCTATCTATCTATCTATCTATAGATCTATTCTATCTATCTATCTAATCTATCTATCGATAATATATATTATCTATCTATCAATATCTATCTATATCAATCTATCTATCTATCTATCTATCTATATATCTATCTAGCTATCTATACTATCTATATCTATCTATATCTGGTCTGTCTGTCTGTCTGCCTATCTGTCTATGTGTGTGTGTGTATCTGTTCACTTGTCTGATTGTCTGTCTGTCTATCTATCTATCTATCTATCTATCTATCTATCTATCTATCTATCTATCTATCTATCTATCTCTCTATATATATACACACACACGCATATATATGTATGTGTTTGTGTGTCTGTGTGTCATTTCTTGCCATGGAGACACGGCAAGAAACTATTTCTTGCACTTATCTTGATACTATTTACATTAAATTTATCACTCAATTATATGAAGTACTTTTCTTTGTTGTATTTAACTTAACGGAACACACACACACACACACACACACACACACACACACACATACACACATTATATATATATATATAATACGGCAAGAAGAAAACGGAGGGGATCCAGAGATAGTATGCATCAACTGTTAGACATTGTATTTGGATAGATACTGTCT